>NW_017804464.1:5203101-5221165 GCF_001625305.1 Branchiostoma belcheri
TGTTCTTATTTTTTTCTTATTATTCTCCCCCAAAGAAAAATTTTCTTCCCATGAGAAAATAAGAAAAACAAGAAAAAGCATTTTTGGTAGTGTAGAATACTGTAAAGACTGGTCCTCTCCTTGGTGCTGATTGTGTAGTTTGTACAACAATATAAAGACTGGTCCTCTCCTTGGTGCTGATTGTGTAGTCCGTACAACACTGTTAAGACTGGTCCTCTCCTTGGTGCTGATTGTGTGGTTTGTACAACACTGTAAAGACTAGTCCTCTCCTTGGTGCTGATTGTGTAGTCTGTACAACACTGTAAAGACTAGTCCTCTCCTTGGTGCTGATTGTGTAGTCTGTACAACACTATAAGGGATAGTCCTCTCCTTGGTGCTGATTGTGTAGTCTGTAGAACACTATAAAGGTTAGTCCTCTCCTTGGTGCTGATTGTGTAGTCTGTACAACACTATAAAGTTTAGTCCTCTCCTTGGTGCTGATTGTGTAGTCTGTACAACACTATAAAGATAAGTCCTCTCCTTGGTGCTGATTGTGTAGTCTGTTAACTGCTTACATAAGATTTACAGTGCAGATGTTACCATGTTAGTGAAAATGTGTTCTTTCTTTTTACAGACACAAGTTTACCTTCATCATATTGTCAGAGAGCTGTTAAGAAGAAAGTAAGTTATCTAACACCTAACTTTGTAGAAAAAAAGAAGACATGGATTTAAGAGATATTTTTGTATTTGCTGGAGGTAAATGTTTCCATTTAGTATTTTCTCCATAACAGCAATATTGAGATAGGAAGGAAATGCATTTACTGGATCATTTAAGTGTTACAAACTTGTATTCTCAATGACATTCCCATTTCCATATATTTTTTCCAGATTACGAAGATTATCCCTTCCTGTCTCTTTGTAACATCAGACTTAAACCACATGTGAGACATTGTTCTTAATTTTTACATTGTTTATGTTCCAGCCTGGGTTCCCACGCGCTCCAGATTGCGAAGAGTTGTCGCTCCCTGCCGTACTTCAGCCATGTGTTGGAGTTGTTGTTGCACCAGGTGTTGGAAGAAGAGGCTACAGCGTCCGAACCTATCCCAGGTACTGGCTAAGAACCGGGAAATTATTATTAAAATAATGCTTCAAATTCATTTTTGGGAATAGGTGCACTGGTGCACCCAACCTAAAAAATTAGGTGCACAGAAAATTTTTTGGGTGCACCATATAAAACAAAACCTAATTACAGATCTTACTGCTCCTCTTCTGAGCTTGAATCTGGAATGAGAAACTCTTAAACTCTTAGTACTACAGCAAAGATTTTATTATTTTTCTGACACTTAGATGCCAAGAATATCCTGCATACTAATATACATTTGATATCTTATTTTGGGACATTTTTGGGACAAAAGTAAAAAAGTTGATTTCGAGGCCTGAATATAAAACAAAAAACTCTAATTATCGAACAGAGGTGTAAGATCCTTGGTTTCTTGTTCCCATGGTAAACACGTGTTCTCCCACAGACCCTCTGCTGCCCAGAATAGTGGACTTCATACGAGAGTTCCCAGAGTTCCTGCAGACCATCGTCCACTGTGCCAGGAAGACAGAGATCGCTCTCTGGTCCTACCTGTTCGCCTCGGCGGGAAACCCCAAAGACTTGTTTGAGGTACATGTTATTCGCATATTATACATTTGTGTAAATACTATGTACATGTAACTTGTAGTTAGTTATACCTGTTTGTATTGTTGCAGTGACCATGAAGAAACCAAAACTGTTATTTTACAAATTAGGCCTAGGAAAAAAAATGTTGTGTTTCTTGTTTCACTGCTGAAAAAGTAGCGTCAATAGGTAGGGATTATCCTTTGTCTTTTCTTTCTTTTTTTAAAAGACTTTGGCGATCTCTAGTGATCCAACATACACAATACAGTTTAACAAAGTAAAACTTACACGAGGGCACTTTCATTTGTGATGTCAATGTTGGAAAACTGATTGCACAATGTTTCATCACCTAAGGCCACACCAATTTAATTTCTTGGTTAACGGATTCGCCCGCTTCATTTTTTTCTGATTTGCAAATAAAAATAAAAATTCATAATCAACTATAAAATGCTCATACATGTATTTTGCCCTGAACAGTTGAAAACGGTCCTTTTCATCCTAGTTGTTACAGTTATTCCATCTTTCAATGCAATGGTATCATTAAAAGTTCAAAATTCATTGTTTAAATTTTGAACCAGCCTGGAGTGTTGACTTCATGGCTCCTATCGTACCATTTTGGGCCAGAATAGGATGCCTAGGCCTGTTTTTTTTTTTTTGGCCCGCCCACTCCATTATTTTTCCAGAAAAATCCGTTAACCAAGAAATTAAATTGGTGTGGCCTAAGTGTCAGATCATGAAGCTAGAAAATGTCGGTTCAATTTAGTTATAATCCTTTCAGAGGTCCACACAAAAAAGTCTATAGGGTCACAGTTTTTCTAGGGTCGGTCGAGAAACAGGAAACACAACGTTTTTTTCCCCTAGGCCTTACATGTACATTTATTTCTGAGTAATGTAAGTACTATATTGTATATATGGGGTAGCTGGCCTGTCACTTGTTTGTTCATTTATGACTTTCTCTGGCCATAATGTTGAAGGTGAGAGTCATTAGGCCACACCAATTTAGTTTGTTTGTTTTGGAATTCGCCTCTTCATTTTTTTCTGATTTACAAAAAAAATTCTGGTTCTGAATCAACTCAAAAATGCTCATATTTTGCCCCCAACAGTTGAAAAAAGTCCTTTTCTTCCTAGTTGTTACATCAATGCAGTGGTTTCATTAAAAGTTCAAAAGTCATTGTTAAAATATTAACCCAGCCTTTTGTGTTGACTTCATGGCTCATATGGTATAGCATTTGGGGCTATAATAGGATGCCTAGGCCTGTTTTTATTTTAACACCCCTGCTGCACCGACAAATTAAATTGGTGTGGCCAAGTGCATAGGATGAAAATGATGACTTGTTTCCGCAGCAATGTCTGCAGTCCGGGTCCCTGGAGACTGCGTCATCCTACCTCATCATCCTGCAGAACCTGGAGCCTGCAGCCATCAGCAGACAGGTAACACCCCCGCTGCACAGTGGTACCATCCACTGGGCCTGTCTGTCTCATTGTAACATCAGACTGATCCACTCTGAGAATAGGGAATGCTACGTCCTTACAAATTTAAGAATCACAATCATTGAGTCAGGATTTTTTTTCTAGAGCTTCATCTATAGATGTGGCTTACAACTGTATTCATTGGCTTTTATTATTATGTTGACTCAAAAATATAAATTAACGTAATGTTATTGTTGAAAGCAGATTGTAAATTATTACTGTAAGTATAGTTCTATATAATTTTAGTATTGGATTTCAAGGTGTATTATCTAGAATTCCTCTGAGTATATGAAATAATTAATATGAAGTAGAGATCATGTATTATAGTATGATTATTCTATCCATTTCCCAGCATGCAACACTGTTGTTGGATGCTTCACTAGACAAAGGCAAATGGGAGGTATGTGTTTTTGTTTTTGCTAATAATTATAATTATTATTAATTGTAGTTGTAGTAACTGTTTATTTATTAATATGTGGGTCTTTCTATTCCATGTACTTGTTGTTCACTGATAGCAGTAACAGGCACTTTTTTGATACTTTTTATGAAAACATTGCTGATTATTACATAGAAATATTTGTGAAAAATTCTTGGCTTGAAGTTGACAGAGAAATTATATTTGAGCCCACTTTTGTTCCAATATTTATTTTTACTGAAGGAAAACATATTGTTTATGCTCAGTTTCCTCTTCTTCAAACACATAAGGTCAATGACCAGAACCAGATATCTCACTAAATGGTAACTAGTGTTGGGTTACATAATGTTGCAATTTTATAGCAAGAGGGATTTAGACTCCTGTCACCATTTATAAATTATGATTGTGTTTGAGTAAGAATTGAGAGCAGTCCATATGCAAAGGTAAACATTATGCATTTGCTTTGCAAATGTTACCTTTCTAGTGTTTGTTTGAGTTAATGTCTCAAGTTTATTTTCCTATCCAGCTTGCCAAAGACCTTGTGAGGTTTCTACGTGCCATCGGTAATGAGGACCCAGAGTCGCCCCCACGCACCCCCGTAAACCCCATCAACGCCCCCATCTACCCCCTGCCACCCCCGCCGCAGGATGGACCCTTCCCAGGGTTCGCATTCGGGTCACAGGCGCGGCCAGTCCGCAGCTACAGCATGGGGGAGAACCTGGCAGGAGTGAGGGAACGAGGGAGTGGGAAGGAGAGGGATAGAGAGAGGCACCACTCGGTTCAAGCCACCAGCACAACTAACAAGAAAACAACGTAAGACACACCAGCTACTACTAACACAGACCCTGTGCTACTAACACAGACAACTACAAGAAAGACCAACTCATCTTTTGTGTAAAAAATTTACTATAATTTTACAAAGATTTTTAAAGACCTTTAAGTTAGTCATAATGGGTCGTATAGTGTGAATTTGAGTTTTTTTGTTTTTTTTTTGTCAAAATTTATTCAAAAATGAACAGTCAATCATATACATGTACTACAGGAATGGATCTTTCAAAAGAAAAGAAATATAGCGTGTAAAAAAATAATGTCAGGTTAGGTGCTTTTTTTAGGTTGTGCATAATTAAGAGGTAAACTTTTCTCCTATCTTAATAAGTTTAAAGGAGATGCTTTCAATTCTCCTTTTTTTCTCACATTTTTGCTTTAATAATGTTGCCATTCCTTTTTGCTTATGATTATCTATGGGTGACTTTCTTTGTTTTCCAAGCTTTTTGTAAACTTTAAGGGAATCACATAAAGCACAAAACCTACTCCAAAACTCACGTCAGTGACCAATTTGTTAACAGGTGGATTTCAAAGAACTGTGTCCAACTTCTTGCTTACTGGTCTGTTGTCTTCCTGGGCTGCTTTTGTTGCCTTTTTCCTTACTTCCATCTTTTATTTTGCGGCAGAGCGTCACCAAAGGACATACCTCCACGTGCAGATTCCGGGTTTTTTATGGGGTGAGACAGATCACGACTACTAGAGCGTAGAACTTTTAAGACAGTGACCATTTGTAAAAGCTACGTCACAGTTTAAAGTACGCATGTGCAGTGTGATGCAATGTAGGTAATAACACGAAAGGTAACATTTGCAAAGCAAGAGCATAATTTTTATTTTACATGTAGTTTGCATACAGTCTGCTCTGTTAATTCTTACTCAAGCACATTGACAGGAGTCTAAATCCCTCCTGCTGTAAAATTGCAACATGATGTAACCCAACACTGGTTACCATGGTGACAGGCGTCTGGTTCAGGTCATTGACCTGATTTGTTTGGAGAAGAAGAAGAGGAAGAAGAAACAGAGCAAAAACAATATGTTCTCCTTCTGCAAAGGTAAACATTAGTATGTCAATTTAGAATATGTCAAATATCGGCAGGGGACTTCAACTTATTACCCACAGTTCATCACACTGCACATGTGCATTTCAAACCGTGGACTAGCTTATTGTGAGTAGTTTAGAAGCC
Organism: Branchiostoma belcheri; assembly: GCF_001625305.1. NCBI lineage: Eukaryota > Metazoa > Chordata > Leptocardii > Amphioxiformes > Branchiostomatidae > Branchiostoma > Branchiostoma belcheri. Next base: position 5,208,635 of record NW_017804464.1, read on the forward strand.
AAATCGACCTCTATAACTTAGAGCAGCGCTAGTGTGAAAATTCTCTCTTTTAATCATTGACAGAAACAATTTTTTTTACAAATTTTTGTGACTGAAGTGATTTTGAGGATACCTCTAGTGCAGAGCCTTTTTGCACTTGTTTTTTAGTCTGAAATTCTGATTTCTTTTCTGTCTTATTTTCTTCAATAAAACCTTATTCTTTAACTGGTGGATTTACAATCAATGGCTAATATTAAATCCTTCTTCATCTTTTGTCCAAATTGTTGTAAGTAGAAGTATAAAGACCCAAAGGCCACACATTCAATGAGCCTTGAGTATGTATAATTGATTATTAATTTGTTCCTTTTAGTGCTTGATTTGATGTAAAGAAACGTAATAGAGGGCAAGAAATCTTCATCTTTGTTATTACCAATCAAAGTTGATTTTTAGAAAAAATTATGCGGCATCAAAAACTTGTCTTGATGCACATTGCTTTGCATTTCTTAATACTTTCAGTCCTGTTTTCTCAAATTTTTTCCACTTTCTAAGCAGGACTTCATCTGATGGCCTGTTCATTTTACCAAGAACTTTTAAAAAATAGCTTTAATTTTTGTTAATTAATCACAATGTATCTTACTACACATGCGCAGATATAACCCAATGAACCAGCTCATTAAAAGTCCAAGGATCTAAAAGTGAAAATAATGATGGTAAAAATTTATTATTTTCCCAACAGGACACTGAAACATTTAGAAGAGACAGCGGAGCATTTCTTCATCGACGTGATTCTACAGCGTCACGCTCGCAAGCTGCTCAGCGCAGGGCGACTACGGGAGCTGGGTTCGTTCGCGGCGCATCTTAACTTCGAGCTGATTGGTTGGTTGCAGAAGGAGAGGTGAGTCAACCTACTTTTCAAAACAAGACTGGCAATGAAAACATACATTGCCATGGCGACGGTGGTTGCTGTTAGGGTTATTGTTTGCATGGCACTGCCATCATTTCATGATTTTGAGGTAGACTTGGTACCTGTTAAGTCTAGACAGATACAATGCACTCCTCCCCTGAGTGTATAGTGAACGAGCCCCGGGGTCACAGAAAGTAGGGCCATCCAGGGCAGAGAGGTCTTCCCAAGGGTTTCCAGGAATGTGTGCATAGATGCGGGTCAGAGAAATGCCTGTGGACATTCCATTCCTGTGGACAAAATGCCTGTACCATTCCTAGAATTCTTGCAAACTGCACACAATACTGTACCATTAGGCTCCTCCCTGAGATGTCGCCAAAAACACTGGAAAGAAACTAGAGTTTTTTTATCTTTTCTTACAAAGGTTTGTACACGTGTACACTCAGATACATACATATACATGTAGTCAATGTATATTAGTTTCAGGTACAGAGGTTTAGCTACAGGTCTGGACTCATACTTAAACCCGTCAATGCAGGGCTCGAAATACTTTTTTCAGCCAGGTGGCGCATGTTGCCACCTGAGTCAAAAGCCAGGTGGCGCCATCAGTATTCAAGTGGCAACACTTCCAAGTTATCATTTTCTTCAAATCTGCTACTTATATCTATTACGTTTTCTTCTAGTTAACTACTTAAGTTTTATGTTATAAAATAAAGTAATGTAAAGAACAAAAGCTCTCAAACAACAATGTTTTAATAAAGAATGCCACCTTTACATGTCTTCAGGCTCAGAGCTTCTACTGTTATTCTCGAACAACAATGTTCTGTTATGAGCTTCTACTGTTATTCTCGAACAAAAATCCACTTGCCCTATCGGGCAAGTACATGGTCATTTTCACTTGCCCGAACCAACTTTTCACTTGCCCAAAATATATATGACCTATTTTGATGCATTCTCAATTGCAACAATGCAATCCTTCTATTTTTTTTATAAATAAAACCACTGTTAAGTTATTAGGCAATTTTATGTCAAGTTACTAAAGATATGATGTGTTTGACAACATGGGACAATATTTGCTGCTACTGAAACTATTTCCTTCAACTTCAAGGTACAAACTTTTGTGCAAAATATACTGGTACTCTAAAGACAATGTTCAACAAAACAGGTAAAATTTTCTACAAATCTGAAGAAGCTTCATTGGCCAAAAAAGAATTTATTAAAGCCAGTGTACATAAAACTACCTTAAACATAATTTCATTCAGCTAAACCACTTCCTTTACCATACAGAGTAGAAAACATAAAATGGGCAGAATAATCAACAAAAAAGGTGTCATTGATTTGAACTTACCAGTAATGTAAGACAAGTTTCAACACAAATGTCTTTTTAATAGTACCTTCAAAGAAACTTAGAAGTTTTCTATGCATTTCTTAAACAATCTTCAAAACAATCTAGCCCAGTGTTATCTTCCGGTGACCTGTAAACAAATGTAACTTACAGCAAGGACCAAGTCGTCAAACAGATTTCCTAAGGGAAATAGGGGAGTAGGAAATCAGTCACGCATTGCCCAACTTTCATGCCCTTATGCGTGGTTGGGCCACAAGGGAAGATTCCATTTCAAAAAACCAACTTAGCCAACAATCTTATCTTTCTGGCTGTTTAGAATATTCTTTCCTTCATTTTCCCCCAAAAAATTAAGCCTGATGACAGTTCAAAATCCCCCAAACAATTCTAGAAACATCGTCTGCTGTTCCTGCACTCCCGCAACGCTGTCAAAGGCAAGATCTCGTCACGTCACGTGATCCCTCTAGTGATATAAGAATACCAAGTCTCGCGAGAGTGGGGCCCCGAGACCAAAACAAACATGGCGCCGCGGATCAAAATTAGACGAGGCGAGACGCTGGGCCCCGGGTGTTTCGTAGAAAATAAAGCTATTTACCGATTAATCTGTCAAGGTAATGGTATCTATGGACTTTTAATGGGTTTATTTACAAATGGACATGATTTTGACTGGAATTAATTGGTACTTTTGCGAGAAAAAATCAGCAATTTTGCCGCTATACTGGGGTGTCACAAAAATTTAACTTTCCCGATCGGGCAAGCCCAGAGGGAGATGTGCTTGCCCGATTAGCACTTTTACTTGCCTGGGGCAATCGGGCAATTTAACTTGTCCAACCCTGCTGCCACCTTTACATGTCTTCAGGCTCAGCTGCTACTGCGGCACACTTATGCGGGTGGTGTTACGTGCGCCATGTTCTTCGTTTGTGCAAGGATGATGTTAACTGTTATATGTAGCAGCTGGGGAAGAGCGGTGTCGCAGCAGTGACGTCCCTACCGCAAATTATAGGTGGCGCGCTGCGCCACCTGAGTTTAGGAATAAGTGGCGCCAAGCAAAATCAGGTGGCGCCGCGCCAGTGCGCCACCGGGTATTTCGAGCCCTGCAATGTGACAAATTCATCTTTATTTTAGACCAAGTCCTGTACAGAAAAAGTTCTTGAGGTATGGTCCAAGTACCTTAGATATTACACAATCCCATGATTGACATAGCATTTACTATAATACAAATGTCATGTATGTACATGTATGTATGAATCGACCCATTTTCTAATCATTTTACAATATTTTGCTGCAAATTTGTACAGTGTAAAATTGTCACAATATTTACAACATAAAAGTTAATAGTTTACTATGACAATCATGTGACACAATATAATACACATATTCCACCACAGGTCTAGAGCTGCCAGAGTGGACGACTTTGTGACGTCACTTCACACACTTCACAGGGACTTCCAGTGGCCCATGCCAGGTGCTACATCTGTCATATCCACTTGTCTACTGATGCTTCATGCTTTCAGTCTGGTTTTCTGTGGTGTTTTTTTCCCTTTTAGAAAAAAATTCCAGCCATGGAGTAAAAACTGTGGTCACTTACATGTACTAAAAAGAGACTACTAGCAAACCTGTGCACGTATCTAATGTTAGGAAGTCAGTGGCTACGTATTAGGCCACAGCAAGTAAATTTTATGGATAACATCCACTGCAGACTCCAAATCTAAATGCAAGTGGGCAAAAAAACAAGGCGGGCCAAAAAAAGGTTCATTTTGAAATTTTGACTCAATCATAAGATTGTACAAATGGTTTTGATTCAGTAGGAACATCACATATACACAGCCAGCATCACATATCACTGCATCAAAGTAAGACAAAACATTAAGTCAGAGAATCAAAGCCTTTTCTTGTCTCCTCTCTTCATAGTTATCTGCCATCCACCTTCCGGCATGGCAACAGACAGCTTTGCCCATTTTCGGCACATTGATAACTTTCAGAAGACAACAAAATTTCTTGTTGTTTTTTTGCCAAAATCACGCGAAAATTAATGCGCGCGCTGATGTCATCCATAAAAATGACTTGCTGTGGCCTTACAACAATCGTTGCAGGCTGCTTGGTTTTATGGTAATTTAGGTACATTGAATGCACTGTAGGTTTAGTTTTAGGCTACTTAGAGTTAGTTGAAATCAAAATCTGATCACACACAACATAAAAGGACATACAGACCCCCTTACTGTTGCACACAATATGAATGACTGGGTTAAAAATATCTGCGTGTGTCCATGAATGTTATTTCCCTTTTGTATCAAAAGGAATTTTGCAGGTTTGGGGTAAGTTTAGGACCCTTTTTTGCCTACCATGGCTGCTATTTTTACACTTCTTTTTATTCCTGTACTTCACCATACCTTTTGATGCTATATTTCATGGTTTATCTTCACGTATCCTTGCTCCTCTCTTTTCTAGTGATTGCGTTGTCTCAGGTGATGTCCAGATCTAACAGCGGTGAGTTCCTCTGGGGCCTTTCCTTCAGCTTTTTTTTTATTCCTAGATGCACTACTTGCACATTGTAGTATAAGTGCTGGCCATCCTTTTCTATCCCTCACTGAAGCATTCTTATACATTATGTATTAACAGATTTAGATACAGAGAGAGAGAGAGATTAATTCACAGAAAAGTCATTTGCCGTCCAAATGTTATAATATAATTTTACAGTCGTGTGATAATAACAATAGCATATTATTAATTAAATTTTGTTAGAGAAGTCTTTAAGGAAAGTTAAACTTAAAGTTATTAAGTAAACTTTTTATCATATTTGATATACCAACAACAGCCATTTGAGCAAACATGCTGTTTATTTCATGCCACCCAAAAAAAATTGCGTTCATGTTCCGACATTTTGCGATTTTCCTCAGCAGGAGAGAGGTCCAGATCGTCATCGTACGAAGCGTTGGAAGTCGGAGTGAACGGACTGACGCTGAGCGACATCAGCGAGGGACCAAACCGGCTGCGACCAAACGGGATGTCAGCGAGCCCTTCGCTCAGGTCATCCATGGACCTTCTGTGTGATGAACTCAGGCAGGAGGCTCTGGACTCCAGACAACTCAACTCCAATCCTAAAGGTATACACAGACCTGTAACTGTATATGCATAGGACTTCTGGGTCTAAAGATTTACCTATCCGTACAGAAGTTTTGTTTTGGGTGGGTTTATCTGTGCGTTTGTATGTACGTGTATGCATGTCTGGACACAGCAGGTTGACAGCACATGGGTTGGGAGAAAATTGATATGCAAAGTGACACATCGAAAGGCCAGACACAGGTAATGGGGTGAAACTGTAGGTCCCAAAATCTGCCAGGAACCAGTTGATATTAAGAATTTGACATGGGAGAACTCGGAAAGAATTGCTCCAGTGTCCCTCCAACGGACCTGCACAGTTTCTGATAATAAAGAATAAGTCATAATTAAAAAAAAAAGTATTTATTGTTTTTGCTCAGTTTCCTCTTCTTCTTCTCCTAACACTAACCTCTGACCTGGCCAATGACCTGATTTGTTGACATCAGTCACCATGGTAACTGGTGTTGGGTTACTTAATGTTGCAATTTTATAGTGGGAGGGGTTTAGACTCCTATCTGACCATATTTATGAATGTATTTTTTTAATATGTACTTGGAAATTTTACTATCTTATGTTTAGGAGATAATGGCAGCACAGCAGCGACAGAAACGTCGGAGATGTCAGCGTCGATCGTGGCGGATGATTCGGAGCTGACCCTGGATGACAGCATGTGGAACCTGGCTAACCTGGATGAGTTGGAGGCTCTGTCCCAGGAGCTGGCCTGCAGAGGGCCGCCACACTGTGAGACACAGCTCAGGTAGGCAGTTAACTGTCCATCATTTTCAAAACTTTCTTTTTTATCAGACGATTCGTTTTGAACCATTATGTATGAACTGTAAGTTTTGAAGAATGAAAGTTGGTTAACGTGTTTCAATTTTTGAGTTATATAAGGTTGAAAGGTAATAATTAAGTCATCAATTATCTCTCTTATCATTTTTTAAATTAAAGTAGAAATTAGTTATTATATGATAATAATAGTCTTGCTTTAAGTCAGCACAGCACTCAAGTAGCATGTTGGCAGAATGTACTGTGCCTGCATGAAACCCGTAATGTATTGTGCATAGCACTTCAGCAGAAGAACTCTCTTTTATTAGTTTTTTAATTTATTTAAAAGGCAACTGAGTGACAATTGCAAAGTTGCTACAAACTTGGCCCACAGTGATCAGTGATATCATAACAAAAGGTAAAATAACTCTTCAGCTATTTGACATCAAATCATTCCCATAATGCTAAAGGCCATACACATGCACCAAAACCAGGCATTTCCTATACATGTATAATTGTTGGGTCTTTTATGTTTTATATTCGAAAATGCCAAACTTGTTAGAGCCATGTAGTAGTACATACTATCCAATGTACACGCATATAGATATTTATATATATAACTCTTCAGCTATATATATATATATATATATATATATATATATATATATATATATATATATATATATATATATATATATATATATATATATATATATATACATACATACATACATACATACATACATACATATATATATATAGTTATTAGAATAAATTCAAGTACTCAAGTTTGATACATGTACATTAAATTTTGTATCATGAGACTGAATACAGACTGAAGCAGTCAATTTCTTTTAGTACCTTCAATTTCATTTCTATGCAAAATAGTACTAATATGTACAAGGTTAAGTCATAATCTGTGGATCTTGACAAAAACATATGAATATACATGTATTTATAACATCACAGGCTTTACTGGGACTGTACTAATGCTTGACATCAAATTACATTATTGACCTTGTGAGGTGGTCACAGTTCCTGTACCCTGAACATTCTGCACTGTTACATGTATATATACTTCCTGATACAGTGGTCACCAGGGTCAGCTACAAACACAAGTCCATCCTCTGTCACAGCCACTCCGAGGGGCCAGTTCAGTTTGTCCCCATAACTGCTAATGGTAGACACCCAGGTGCCGTCAAGGCGAAACACCTGAAGCTTCCGATTCCCAATGTTTGCCAGAACTATGTTCCCCCTGCTGTCAGCTGACACCCCTGAAGGGTGCTGCATGCTCTGTGGCTGTCTGCCCTTCTGACCAAACTCGTGTTGGAAGTTCAAGTTCTTGTCAAACACCTGAACGCGGTGGTTGTCTTTATCTGCCACGATGATGTTGTCTTCTTTATCCACACAGACAAAATGTGGCCAGTCAAACTGCCCCTCCCCCTTCCCCTGCCCTCCCACCTGTTTCACCAGTGTCCCATCTGCCTCAAACAGGAAGATGCTGTGTTTGCCATTATCAGCTACAGCAACCCTCCCATCCCTCTGTACTGCCAGGCCAAAAGGCATTGTGCAACATTCACCCAGAGGGAATTTGTGCAGCATTTCTCCTGATGGGGAAAATTTCTTCACTTCCTTCTCAGAGTTTACCACTATAGTGCCATCAGTCTGAACTGCAAGTCCTTTAGGGCTGGCTGTAGGAAATGAATGACAAAACTTCCCACTCAGATCAAACACCTGAACACGCTGATTATGAGTATCTGCCACATACAGCCTGTCCCCCCTCACTACTACATCTGAAGGATTGTTAAACTGCCCCTGCTGACTTCCCTTTTGCCCAAATCTCAGTACAGGGTTGTCTTTACTGCCCACATACACAATGCGAGAACCCAGATTCTTCTTATCCTCCATACAGACCGTCAGTTTGTGCATGCCTGGCTGCTGAGGTCTCCATTCTGTACCCCAGACCCTGCTAACCCTGCTGGTTTGTCCCTTCCCTGCAGCTAGTGGGGGACTAGTGTGTGCTGTTGTTTGCATGAGGGTGGTTTTACCATGGGGGGAGGTCACTTCTATCTGTGGGGCAACTTTCCCACCTGTTAGATCTGCATCGCTGGTTGTGGCTGTGACAGAGCAGGGAAGACTCTCTACTGCTGGCCCTTCTACATCAATAGTGAACCTAACTGACTGTGATAAGGAACTTGATGAGACCTGAGGCTGGCTTGAGGGTTGGAAGGACACACGACCTGCCGGCTTCTGTACATTAAGTCCTACACGGCTGGTAGTAGGAAAGGAACCAGATGATACCTGGGTGGTTGGGGGCAGCGGTGGGGGGTTATTTTTCCTGTCCTTGATCGTGAGTACTGTAAGCTCTGAGATCATTTTCTGCTCTTCATCTTGAGGTCTGAAGTGTGTTTCCCACGGTTTGTAACGGTTCATGGTTTCAGAGATGTCTAAATCTTGGACCATTGCTAAAACTGCACTCGTTTCTTCACGGGCTTGATGTTCCCTCCCTATGACAGAAAGAAATGGATCATTGCAAAATTGGTGTCAGTATCATATTGGGGTTTGATTACTAAATTACTAATAAAATTAATGACAATCCACAACATGACACAGACATATTATTTACAAGTCATATATTGTGTATATATAAGCTTTAAGGTTAATTATTGATTTAAAAACAAATGTGAATTAACTTCATCATTGTTCCTCCTGATTTTTAAATCCGGTGAGCTAACCTTCATGCATTTTATAATTATCTTTAAGTTAATTTTTTTCTTGATCACACATATATCATGTGGCTGATCTCCCTCCTGACTTGATAAGATTGTCCACATTCTTGTTCAATATTCCATATGTAAATATTCAAACACTTGAATCAGATACGATCTTTGTCTGTCACAATGTTACATCTTTATCTACTCTCATGTCCCGAATAAACATACCCCCCGGAATAAACATACCCCCCGGAGAAATCTTCAAAGTCTAATAAACATACCCTCCGGAATAAACATACCCCCCGGAGAAATCTTCAAAGTCTAATAAACATACCCTCCGGAATAAACATACCCCCCGGAGAAATCTTCAAAGTCTAATAAACATACCCTCCGGAATAAACATACCCCCCGGAGAAATCTTCAAAGTCTAATAAACATACCCTCCGGAATAAACATACCCCCCGGAGAAATCTTCAAAGTCTAATAAACATACCCTCCGGAATAAACATACCCCCCGGAGAAATCTTCAAAGTCTAATAAACATACCCTCCGGAATAAACATACCCCCCGGAGAAATCTTCAAAGTCTAATAAACATACCCTCCGGAATAAACATACCCCCCGGAGAAATCTTCAAAGTCTAATAAACATACCCTCCGGAATAAACATACCCCCCGGAGAAATCTTCAAAGTCTAATAAACATACCCTCCGGAATAAACATACCCCCCGGAGAAATCTTCAAAGTCTAATAAACATACCCTCCGGAATAAACATACCCCCCGGAGAAATCTTCAAAGTCTAATAAACATACCCTCCGGAATAAACATACCCCCCGGAGAAATCTTCAAACTCTAATAAACATACCCTCCGGAATAAACGTACCCCCCCGGAAAATGACCAAATTGACAGGTGAACGGTACTAAAATGTGCTCTTTATTTCAATACCAAATCTTTCACTGTTACTTTTGATTAGGAATATAAATATACTGTACTAGTACTTGTTGTTGGGAAATACAACATCATTTCAATGTAATAAAAGAAACATGAGGCTGTCTATGTAATACTATACCTCAACAAACTTGTGTCAACATTACAGCCATATGACACCACTAGCAATAGGGGTGGGTACCTGTTCGGCTCTTTCAGGTCCAGGTCCAGAGGATCAGGTCCAGGTCCGGACCTGTACCTGTACCTGATTCTGAATACCGGAGTATCAGTACCGTAATTTTTTTTTGCTAAATGATCATTGCTAAATACAATATAAGTATAAGTACATGTAACCACTACAATAATTTTCATTTTATTTTATTTTTTCTTTTTATTTATTTTTTATTTATTTTCATTTTATTTTTTATTCTATTTTATTTTATTTCATTTAATTTTACTCTATTTTATCCGTTCTATGCATTATCAAACTTCACCTCTACTCCTAGAGCTCCATACTCATGATACTATAACATTAAGTTCAGACCGAATATATTAAACATTTTAATTCGCCCCCTCTAGCGGTTTGGGCCAAATTGCAGCTTTCCAAAAAAATCCAAGATGGCGCCGGCAGATCGGCGCGGCGCGGCGATTGCCGGTTTCCTTGTATTTTCCTTGGTATTTTACGCGATTCAAGCAAAGAAAACAAGTTGACCACAAGAACAAAAGAGTAATACAGCACTGGGAACGTAATGGTCCGTTTTGTTGGGCGGTAATTTCTCATTTCGAGTGAATATTTATGTGCGTCACAGTGTGACTACTGGTGACTCGATCCGAACCAAACACGGCCTGTAATTTGTTCTTCGTGATTTCTAGATAACTATCGGTAACAAAGACATGGGAAAATATTGTTGCAAAACGAGAGAGACGGAAACTAAGGTAAATTTCTTTTATTTTAAGGCTTAAAATAAAATTATATCGATAGTGACAATTTTTTTCCAAAACCGATTTTCCAAAAATTTATAAACGTACCGTCCCTAATAAGAACGTACTGGGTGGACGTTCGGGCCGAAAAAAATAAACGTACCGGTACGTTTAATCGGGACATGAGAGTACATGTACACTGGCAAAGCATGGATTCTTAATTTGTCCTTCCCCTGTCCCAGGTTCAGGGCATAATATAACTTCTTGATTTGATTTATTTAACTGTATAGAGATATTTGCTAGCAACCGTTTTAGCCACACCCATGATATTGGACGAATTAGCAACCGTTTTAGCCACACCCATGATATTGGACGAATTTTTTTTCTTAATCCAATTTTAATGTCATTTTTCCCCGAACCGGGGGTTAGATGTGCTTGCACAAAATGCAAGTCTTTTTGTTGAAGCAAGATTTTACAGCTGGTTGCCCTTTCTAATGCCAACCCAAACCCTAGTAGGGCCCAGGAACTCTCTAACTGATGGGGGAAATACGTGTTAAGTGCCTTTCCCAAGGGCACAGCGTCTTGGTGCATGTCCGGACATGTCTGGGTCCAGCTGAACAGAACTGATATTATACAATGTACCGGTAGTCACTAAAAGGGCCAACATTTGCTCAGACAAGACCAAATACAGCACATTTCTTCTTCCCCATTCTTCTTCCCCATTCCAAATTTCCCCATGCAATAGTCATACTTACGTGGCATGAGTTGTGGTTGCCCTCCTGTGAGCACCTGCATGAGATGTGGGTACCCAGCCTCCTCCAGTGCGTTACAGAAGATGGTGAAAGCTCTGTCATCTCCCTGCAGAATCATGTCCAGCAACCTCCCATTTCTTGTCTGTCTTTGATAAACAGGAATGGCCAGGATTTCTTGCCTCATCTCATCTGTGAGCACCCTTCGCTGGTGTAGGTAGTCCAGCACTCTTCTGGCATCAAGTTGTTGACAGAGGGTTGCATAGTTCCTCAGCAGGAGTTTGCGGTAGGGTTCACTCATATGCATGAAGTCTGTCTGCTGCACAGCTGATGCTGAAAATCAACATAAAACTCAGAGTCTGCTTAATATGATTGTGATTAATTGGTATTCACTGTTCATGTATGTGTAATGGGGGGTGCCCTAATTCCGCACCCCCGCCCCCCCCCCCTTATAATTCCGGACTAGTTTGAAAAATCCTTATTGCGGCATTATTCATGGGTGCATGTGCCTATAAATACCCAAAGGAATGGACAAAGTTTGTTCTAGTTCATAGGCTCTGACAACAGACGAGTGAAAAATCTGTTTGAATAAACGTACCGGTACGTTTAATCGGGACATGAGAGTACATGTACACTGGTGAAGCATGGATTCTTAAACTGTCCTTCCCCTGTCCCAGGTTCAGGGCATAATATAACTTCTTGATTTGATTTAGATATTTGCTAGGGAATTTTAACTCTTGAATCAGAAATTGACTTCTCTTTACAGGATGATGTCCCTACAAAAATGCAGTTAAGCACATGCCCGTAGCCAGGATTTTAAATGGGGGGGTTCTTCCCACTGCTTGAGGGGACCTCGAGCGCCGAAGGCGCGAGGTTCCTAGGGGGGTCCGGGGGCATGCTCCCCCGGAAAATTTTGAAAAATGAACCTTCTAAAATGGCATTTCGTGCATTTTCGAGAGGATTTCCAAGAAAAATCAGAGATAAATTTTTATTCAGTGACAAAGGGAGCAGTTTTTCTACGATTACAGTCCATCTTTTCAAGAAAAATCTTGGACCTTTACATAAAAAGTGGACCAAAAAGTGGACCTTTACATAAAAAAGTGGCCAAAAAGTGGACCTTTGAGCCTTGTGGGG
>NW_017804464.1:5221294-5264644 GCF_001625305.1 Branchiostoma belcheri
TCCATATCAGATGGATTGATAGTTCAGACATTTTTCCATGAGTTGAAGTCTTTGTTACTGTACAGTTGTGTAATACCTTTCCTGGGGGTGCTTGTTCCTGCCACCATTTTCCGTCTGACTTCAATCTTCTGCCTGGTTTGTCTTGAAGTGTCCAGTGGGGACAGCCAAAACTCCTTCTGCGGAGCCTCAGACTGCTGTGGATTGCCTGTGACTGGTTGTACAAAATTCACATTTAGCTGTCAACAATACTGTTGTGTTGGCTGTCAAACAATATGATTTTATACCTAACAAGGCTGTAAATGTAATTTGGTATGCATCTTCCATCATTCCTGAAATCAAACCCCCCTCCCTAACATTCTCAATACAAACACCTTGACACACATTCGTGTCAAAAATTCAGACTCTGCTTTGTCTTGGAGCATTTCTAAAACTCCACTGAACGGTCCTTACGGCCTTGATGTTCCCTCCCTATGACAGAAAGAAATGGATCATTGCAGAATTGGTGTCAGTATCATATTGGGGTTTGACTACTAAATTACTAATAAAATTAATGACAATCTACAACATGACATATTATTCACAAGTCATGATTGTGTATACTATATAAGCTTTAAGGTTAATTATTGATTTAAAAACATAAATTATGTGAATTAACTTCATTGTTCCTCCGGATTTTTAAATCCGGTGAGGTAACCTTCAAGTTGGTAATTGTTAATTATGATTAACAAACATGATGTTTAGCACAGTGTGTCTAATTTTCAACATGCGTGTGCCACAATTTGTCATTTTATAATGATCTTAATTTTTTCTTGATCACAAAAAATATATCTATTATAATTATCATTGTTTTGAGTGATGCACCTTTCCATCCCGAGGCTGTGAAGTTGTCACGGTTTGTGGATTCAAAGATGTCATCATCATCATCATCATCATCTTCACTGCTTATATTAAAGATGTCAGACTCAGACTCTGCAATGCTCATTTCTAAAACTCCACTGAACGGTCCTTCATGGCCTTGATGTTCCCTCCCTATGACAGAAAGAAATGGATCATTGCAAAATTGGTGTCAGTATCATATTGGGGTTTGATTACTACTTATTACTTCTAAAATTAATGACAATCTACAACATGACATATTATTTACAAGTCATGATTGTGTATACATGTATATAAGCTTTAAGGTTAATTATTGATTGACATATGTTGGATTAACTTCATCATCATCGTTCCTCCTGATTTTTAAATCCGGTGAGCTAACCTTCATGCATGTGCCTAAATTTGTCATTTTATAATTATCTTTAAGTTAATTTTTGTCTTGATCACAGATATATCATGTGGCTGATCTCCCTCCTGACTTGATAAGATTGTCCACATTCTTGTTCAATATTCCATATGTAAATATTCAAACACCTAAATCAGATATGACAGTCACATTGTTGTCTTTATCTACATGTACACTGGCGAAGCATGGATTCTTAAACTGCCCTTCTCCTGTCCCAGGTTCAGGGTATAATATAACTTCTTGATCTGATTTATTTAACTGTATATATAGAATAAAACACAGGGTATCGGCCCGACTGCGGGTTGGATCGCCCGACGGCCGCAGGCAAGAAAACACGCCTTTCAATGCAAGATGAGCCAAACGTTGTAGCCACTAAACCCTAAAATGCAACTGTCATCAATTCCAACGTCCGGATTCTGTATTCGAATTTTCGAAAGGGGCACACGCTGTTAGGGCGAAACGCGCTCAAATCGTTTTATGGAAGCCATGGAAGCGTTCAATAACGGGTTCCGGACCGGGCCGTACCGTAAAGTATGGCCCAGTCCGGAACCCGTTATCGAACGTTATCGCGGCCCAGATATGATATAAAAATAGATATTTAAGGGAATTTTAACTCTTGAATCAGAAATTGACTTCTCTTCACAGGATGATGTCCCTACAAAATGCAGTTAAGCACTCCATATCAGATGATGATGATGATGATGAATGGTTTATTGACATACAAATCCATCGCAGCCCGCAGGCTGAATTGCGGATTCCGATTACAAATAGGGCTCAATTCAAAATAAAACAATTGGTCAATTATCATATATATAAGTATAAAAAGAAATAACGTTGATGGATACAATTTAGCATTTATACAGTAATAGGTTTATCAGACGATATTAAAAGCTTAATCCTTAAAATCATTAACTATTTGATTAAGTATTTAAAAGGCAAAAGATGGATTGATAGTTCAGACATTCTTCCATGAATTGAAGTCTTTGTTACTGTACAGTTGTGTAATACCTTTCCTGGGGGTGCTTGTTCCTGCCACCATTTTCCGTCTGACTTCCGTCTTCCGCCTGGTTTTTCTTGAAGTGTCCAGTGGGGACAGCCAAAACTCCTTCTGCGGAGCCTCAGACTGCTGTGGATCACCTGTGACTGGTTGTACAAATGCACATTAGCTGTCAACAATACTGTTGTGTTGGCTGTCAAACAAATATCATTTTATACCTAAGAAGGCTGTAAATGTAATTTGGTATGCATCTTCCATCGTTCCTGAAATCAAACCCCCCTCCCTAACATTCTCAATACAAACACCTTGACACACATTCATGACAACGTGTCAATAATTCCCATATCAAGCAAAAAGCCTCTGTGTACCTTTCTTGTAGAAGTCCCTCCAGGCCATGTAGTCCTGCTGCAGTACGAGTGTCTTCACCACCAGCTCGTCTCCTCCCTCCAGTTTCCGCAGCTCTTCAGTAATCAGCAGCTCAGATAGGCTGGCAGACAGACGGCCGCTCGTGTACGAACCCCAGAAATGTGCAAATTTGGGTTTAGACTCAAACGTCAGAAACAGAATTACACAGCCCCTGTATTTACCAACAATAATGGCTTGTTGTGCTTTAATTTCAGCCTGAAGCTCATTGAAGTTTCTCTCTAAACTTTCTTGGGTCAAAAATGCTTTTGCTCTCTCCAATGATTTAACTTGATTTTCTTGATACATGTAAAGTGCCCTGAGCTCTTCATCCCTCATTTTAATCTTCAGTTGGAAAACCTGTTCCCTTTGATACACTGTTAGGGAAGTATCAAATAAATGCCTTTGAATGGCTACTGGTAACTGAGGTTGCTCTCCAATAGATGCATCCAAACTTCGATATTCCCTCCCTTGAAAGCCAGGGAAGATAGCCAGTGCCACGGGCATTGCTGTAAATCACAAACTACAGTAACCATCATGTTGATACAAAATATTTACAAACAAACATGGGTATTAATGAGAAGTTTATTGCAAATTCGTGCCCGGGGGTGAATTGCAAATTACAAACATGAAAGAACAATGAAACAGAGTATAAAAATTAAAATAACTAAAATCTACATGATAAAAGCAAGGACATTATTCTGGTTTATACTAGGATGATATTATGACATTCAAGGGTTGACTGTTACATTTCATATGAAAATATGTCCAAAGTGTTGTAAGTTTTCTGCAGTCACCAATACAGGTGCATTGCAGTTGTAATTGAGTGTGTGTGTGGTGGGGGGGGGGGTAATATTTGAACTTGGAAGATGTCATGATGGTGGAAGGAAAATATTATGCATCAATGAAGTTGGAAGAAGAGCAGCTGAACAATGCACAAGTTGACGTCACCTCAGAAAAATGGCTGCAACTGTTTTAGCCACACCCATGATGTTGGATGATTTTTTTTTCTTCATCCAATTTTAATGTCATTTTTCCCCAAACCGGGGTTTATATGTGCTTGCACAAAATGCAAGTCTTTTTGTTGAAGCAAGATTTTACAGCTGGTTGCCCTTTCTAACGCCAACCCAAACCCTAGTAGGGCCCAGGAACTCTCTAACTGATGGGGGAAATACGTGTTAAGTGCCTTTCCCAAGGGCACAGCGTCTTGGTGCATGTCCGGACATGTCTGGGTCCAGCTGAAGAGAACTGATATTATACAATGTACCGGTAGTCACTAAAAGGGCCAAGATTTGCTCAGACAAGACCAAATACAGCACATTTCTTCTTCCCCATTCTTCTTCCCCATTCCAAATTTTCCCATGCAATAGTCATACTTACGTGGCATGAGTTGTGGTTGCCGTCCTGTGAGCACCTGCATGAGATGTGGGTACCCAGCATCCTCCAGTGCTGTACAGAGGATGATGAAAGCTCTGTCATCTCCCTGCAGAATCATGTCCAGCAACCTCCCATTTCTTGTCTGTCTTTGATAAACAGGAATGGCCAGGATTTCTTGCCTCATCTCATCTGTGAGCACCCTTCGCTGGTGTAGGTAGTCCAGCACTCTTCTGGCATCAAGTTGTTGACAGAGGGTTGCATAGTTCCTCAGCAGGAGTTTGCGGTAGGGTTCACTCATATGCATGAAGTCTGTCTGCTGCACAGCTGATGCTGAAAATCAACATAAAAACTGAGTCTGTTCATGTATGTGTAATGGGGGGTGCCCTTATTCCGCACCCCCCCCCATAATTCCGGACTAGTTTGAAAAATCCTTATTGCGGCGTTATGCATGGGTGCATGTGCCTATAAATACCCAAAGGAATGGACAAAGTTTCTGTGTCGATAACGGTAATCTCACAAATTTGGTCCAGTTCATAGGCTCCGACAACAGATGAGTGAAAAATCTGTTTGAATTTGACGCTTGTTCGGGGGTTGACGAGCGTGTTAAAAATGCAGTTTTGATTTTGAAACAGCCGCTACGGAGCAAGTCGCATAATCGTAAAAAGAGGACTTGTTTGGGACAGAAAAACAGCTGTTTATTTTAGTCATAATTTTTGTATTTTTAAATTCTAAACTCTCCACAGATTGCCATGTGTCATGTACATGTAGGTTGAATTAGGGCACTCCTATTGCGACAGAACGTTCCAAGGGCAAAGTGACCAAAAACCTGCCGTAAGTTTCGTGAACCATTACGCTTGGGTGCAAGGTGCTGCAGTTAAGTTAAATGCACAGCTGTGCAGCTTTATTTGTTGTGATCTTTATCTGTCAATATTATATCTCATGTTGCGCAGGTTTTTGGACAAACTATTACCAAAGGTATATGGGTTTGCACGGAACATAGGTTGGAATTAGAGCACCCCCGGTTAAATCTGAATTTTATTTAAATTTACCTGGGGTACATGTAGATGTCAATATTCTTGACCCTCTGGAAGAAACAGATTTTAAAGGACTTGTGCAGCCGATTTCACACTTTGTCCCTTTAGCCTCCTTTATTTCACCAACACTATAAGCACTGTGTCACACATGATTAATGGATTTTTATTAAAATATTAAAATACTTCACCACATGCATTGAGACATATGAAGTGTAGGGTGCAAAGGCTTGTCTTATCAAAGTGGGCACACCAATTTTAATTTGACAGTTAATCTTTTGGTTAAACTTCTCAGATTCAATGCTTAATCTTTTTCATTGATTTTAACAGAAAAATGGTCCATTGTAGGATTGGTGTCAAATATGCAATCAAATAGGCTTGTATAAAAACATCTGGTAACATTATGTACTTCTCATAATACATTTACATGTAAGTTGCTGAACAGCAAAGTACAATACGTAACCTTCACCTTTCTGCTTTTGTTGGAGACGCTCTGCTTCCTCTGCCAATCTTCCTTGTCCCAAAATTTTTAAAATTTCCACGAGTAAGTCCAGATTCCCCTCCCCAATATTGTTGTTTGCCTTCAGCATGTTGAAAATTTCAAGAGCTGTTGCATTTTCCACTCTTGCTGCTCCCAGAATGTCAGGGACTAGCAAGGATCGTAGACTGCTGACGTCTGTTTCTGACAAGTTCTCAGAAATCTTGAGTAGCAGCCGGGTGAGGGCAGAGAGTTGAGCCATGGTGGATGCAGTCCACAGTAAGGCCACTTGTTAACTTAAAGGGAGTCTGCGGGTACAGAAAAGGGTTTGAGATATTAAATACTTTCTGTCTCAGGTAATTCTTCTCAGTAGGTACTTAGATAATTAAGAAGCATTGATAATCTTTTGTGTCTTTTAGATGATAAAGAGGATATCACAGGCCAAGATACTTAGTACATTTTCATGTTAATATCACTTCTTACTCTGGTTTATTGTCCTCTGATTCCTGTCTTGCCTATTGATTCTGGGATAAATAATTGTATAAAAATAAAGAAAATTGAATCTTTGCAAACTTTACAAAATACATTTCAAGCAGTTAATAATAATGGCAGAAAGTTGAATAAGTTACGCAGAACAAAATGGCCAAATGTTCAAAGTGGCCAAATGTTCAAATGTTCAAAATGGCCTCCTGACCTGCACATGCATGTGTACTTGAAACTTTCTTTGCTTAATGTACAGAAGCTAATTGTAGTGTACCTACTTACTACTAGGCATGAATTACATGTAAAGGTACACAGTAGGGATATACTCACTTTTTACATCTAGAAATCCAGCTTTTTGCCTGTTGATGGAACAACTTTCCTCAACAATGTAATGCCACATCTTACCTCATTTTGCCGTCTTGATGTTACAGCAGGACTATACTATGTAAATGGAGCAGTTTCCATATTGGGGAGTTTAACTTTATGCTAATACCAAATTATCTAAACGGGTTAAAACTCTACTTTTAAAATGTATATAATGTCTACTGGAATCACCAGGTATAATTTTTTGCTCAAAATCCGTCAAATTTTTATTGTTTCATGATGTCACCCCTGTGTTTGAAATGGTTACTCCCTATTCTTACTTTCCCTCAGCAAACATTTTGCCTCCTAATTGTTAACCTGTGCAAATAGTGATAACAGTCCTGTTGAATGACAATGTGCAGTTGTTTACAGAAGGTAAGACATTTATAACAGCCAGTCACAACTTTACCTGGCAACGTTTCCAACTGTGGTCACTCTGTGAAAAAACACACCTCACTAATCAGAGTAACTATTTAGAATTAGTAGCAGTGTGTGAAATAGTGGTGTGTACCTAAACCAACGTTCAGTTTAAGGTCTGGATTTAAGTCCAGAGATTTAGGTTCAGGTCTGGACTTAAACCCAGGACATGTACATGTACAAAATACGGAAGGGACTTTTAAAATGTTAACCAATGGTAAATGGGGTATCTTTACTGCAAAATTTTGTAGCGCTGCTAAGATTTTTTTTGGACTTAAACCTAAACATTTTTACAAGTCCAAAACCAATTTAGCAAACTGGTACACAGCACTAGACTGTAAAATGTCTCATATGCATGACTTGTTGTTAAATGTACCGTGAAACTTGACAGTGGAAGGAAAAATCCTTGTAGACCTTTGAAATGTTCAATGTTATGTTTAATATGTATTCTTTTGCCATTATCTTATATTCATAGTGTCACATTCAACACATTAAATTTTTATTAACAGTTTACTGTTAATCGCATTTTTGGGTCAAATTTGAAACACCTAAGTGCCATAGTACAAACTTTAAGAAAGGATATAACTTGAGTGTGCCGTCGCCATGTTTGGTCATGAATTGTTTGAATATAAAAAAAATAATAATAATTTTTTAATCAAAGGAAGATACAGATTGATAGGCAAAGTGACACATCAAAAGGTCAGACACGGGTAATGGGGTCCCAAAATGTAACTGTCCATCATTATTTTGACCCAGATACCTGCTGCATGTGATGCTGGAGGCAGGGTGTCTGGAGTGGGCCATGCTGATATCTCTGGTCCTGCGGGACTCCATGGGTGTAACACGAGTCGTCAACACAGCCAGTCTGACGGACATGCCCATTGACGTGGTGGGGAGGATGAGGGAGGGACTGTCCTACCTGGAACTCTGGGCTGACACCGAGTGGTGAGACTGTTTTTCCTCTTCCTTAGGCCACACCGACTAAATTTTATACATGACATCCGCGCGCACATTGATTTTCGCCTGTCCTTACAAAAAAACAAAAGACCTCGTCCTCCAAAGCTCTGGCTCTAGGCCTGGATAGTCAATGCTAGTCAGCGACAATAGGGAGCCGGCGGTAACTCTTGGGGATGGCACTCGAACCTCCACGAAGCTCCAGATCTCAGTACATACGCACAGTGCCAATTCAAAACTTCGCAAAAAGCCAGCATGTGCCGGCTTGTCGTATACGTCACAAATTCACAATACCGGCTTTGTATTCCTGTGTTATAGTGTAGCATTTTTATTTTTTGCCGGAATTTTTTCTATTCGCCCGTGCGCACTAGTTTTGGAGTCTTCAGAGGATGTCATCCATAAAATTAATTCAGTGTGGCCTTAGCGTTCCTACGAAAGCCACATTACACTATACATGTACTAGCTAACAAAACAGCATGCTTTGACTGAGGTGGACCAAAAACAAAATTATTGTTTGGGGACTGTAATTTTTTGTTGTTGTTTCTATTCGTCTGGAGAGAGTAGGTTAACAGCACAGGGAAATTGACTGGCAGAATGACAGGTCAAAAGGCCAGACACAGGAAATGAGGTGAACTTCAGAGTAGGTTGAAAGCACGTGGGTGGGGAAAATGTCAGGCAGAATGACAAGAAGCAGAGCGGACGTTTACCAAAAAAAAAACACTTCCCAGGAGTCTGAAATCTCTGAATTCTACCAAAAATAGTTTCATCAGGTTGGTTGAGTATAGGAAACTTGTGTCACGTTGCTTACGGCAAGAAGCAGAACTCCAGACAGAAGCTCTGAGGAAGGTGTCTGATAGACACACACTGAAATGTAAGCAAGGTGAGACAAGTTTGATTGTGTAAAAGAAAACTCTTATATTCTCTGAATTCTAGTGTTCCTATGCTGACCAAATGGTATGTAGATATAGCAGATTATAGATAGATGTAGTAGATTCACAGATATTGCCACCTCCTCTCCCCTCAGCCCTGGGTACAAGCCGTTCCTACTGGTGATCCGCGGTCAGGCCGAGGTTCTAACGGGCATCGTGGACATCCAGGGGTCACCTCAGGTCACCCCCATCCCCACCCCCGAGTCGTCGCTCACCTCCGCAGACTTTCACGCTCTCGGTTTCCATGGAAACGCCAGCGACAAGGAGGACCCGGAGAGCGAGGAGCAGACATCCGTGGTGGAGATGGACCTCCCGCAGGACGGCGGGCAGTGTGCGCTGTCGTGACAGCAAAGAACATCCTCCGAGGAACGCTGTTGACGTTTTCTCGAGAGGACTCTTCAAGCAGCCTTAGTGCTGTGTACCAGTTCGCTGGACCGGTTTCGGACTTGTAAGAACGTTTAGGTTCCAGTCCGAAAAAAACTTAAAGTCATGAGCCGATTCCGGACAAACCACCTTAAACACTCCATAGATTGCTAAATCTGTGCTGCAAAATGAAGAAATCATCATGTGGGCATCGTCATGTGTCGGCCTCTGTGCTATGTGGTCACGGGTTTGCTCATACAACATTGCAAGGTTGCCAACATGCAATTTTGTATATGCCATGGGTTTAGGTCCGGACTTACGAGTCCAGAACTGAACCCAAACCTCTGGGCTTGAATCCGGACCTGAACCTAAATGTGGGTTTAGGTACACAGCTCTAAGCAGCCAAGAACGTCTTCTGCAGGTCTTGATGGTGATTTGAGACGCAGTGAAACTGATTATACAGTAGACAAGTCGTAAAGGAGAAGTAACAACTTCATTTGTGACGGATACAGGATGTCCCAGGACCGCCACGTGGATACGATTTTTGAAACACGTGTGTCGAGGAAGGACAGCAGACCAAACAGCACAGGTTCTTGTGACAGAGCTTTTGGGGAAGAGTGCACAAGACAAGACTATTGCTGTACACTTCGGGTTAACTGTACACAACCATAGGCTGCTCGAGTACCCCACTAGACTTAGAAACACTTTCAGATACAAGTGTGATGCTCAAAATGCCAGTTTTGGACACGGGAATTAAGGACGTACTACATGTATATACTGAGGGGGCTTGCCACCATCTCTGCAACATGTCTGTGTGCATTTGCCTCTGTTGCATTGCAAATGTGAGAAAGTGTGAAAATCTTGCTCAAAACATAAAATGTGTTTATTTCAGAATCTATTTCCTGCCAATTCCAAAATACCATCTACCCCCAAACAATGATATGGCCATATTACAAATAATAAAGAAATTTTAGCACAGTACCTATATACAGTGAACTCATAACGTGTAATCAAAAACACAGGATGCCTAAATAACATAGTATGTTTTTTTACAGTAGTTGGTGAACAGTGGACGATATTTATTGCATTTGATACTTCAGAATGATACTTTCTCAATTCCAATGTTTTTCCTCCAGAACCTATTAGTAGTAATTGCTTGCAGCTTGTTACATTGTGCTTTTGCTCTCTCTTGTATACCCACAGTTTTGGAGACTAAACATCAGTGATATTTATACACCACGTACTTTAACATAACATTTAGACTGTCTGATATGCAACTATTTTATAATGTAAATATGTGCACTTTGCTCTGTCATTTGATATAGTCATATGTCACTCATAAATGGACAGCAATTTTACCACAGTGCAATATTATCATGACTTTGCCAAGTCTCTGCTTGTTTTGGTGTAGCTGCATCTCATTTATTCAGGTCGTTTTTTTTTTAACACAAGTGTTATTTTCGACCCTCCTGTTCTGTTCTGTAACCTACAGTAAGTCTCCACAGCTGTATGGAAATGTGATGTTAAAGTTATTTAAATCTACAGTGTTTCAAACAGTGTGTTTAAGGTAACATTTGCCGTAAGAAATGCAAAGTTGTGATATATTCCTGCATGACTCTCTGCTTGATAAATTGTACTGAACTGCTAAGTAAGGAAAGCATACATGTTATATATGTGTGTGGGATATTTTGTGGAAATGCGGTAAGGACAGTTCTGAAGGAATGGAAGAAATCCGTCCTTTCTCTGGATTAGAATCCTCTCATCCAATTGGATACTCCCATTGCTGTAAGCAGTAACATGATTGGCTGCCAACTTTCCCTCCAGCAGCCAATCTCGTCAATGCATACGATCTATAGGCAGCGTGATTGGCTGGTACCATAAACTAACAGGAATGTGAACATCTGATTCGCTGATGGATGGCAGCAAACGGTGTACACTATCAGTGCATCTAGCATGGTAGGATACAGTGTAGTGGAATATACTATAATTACCACAAACACGGCCATATTGGTTAAGTGGTATAATTTGCCCCATTTGTATAATTACGCTAACAATCCCAGAAAAATGCTGATAGTGTGTTAAGGTTTTTCACAACTATTTTTATACAGCTAGAGTACTGCTTGTACAAAAGCAAAGCCACAGACTTATTGTATAGACGCACTAAGCCGAGTATGGAATTAAGCCAAAGTACAGACACACGGTATGTATCTGTAGGTGATATTTGAATAGTCACGAACATGTAAATGACAGTCACAAACATGTAAATGACTTAATGTAAAATTTGTCAAAAACGGCCAAGCTTTAACATGTTGTCAAAGCGTGGCTAGTGTATTTTTCTTGTAGATAAGAAAGTGATAATGTATTTTAATGAATGTAAACAAAAGAACTATTTTATCAACTACTCATAACCTGCAATAATGATTATAAGAAGATAATAACTCGCTTATTAATTAAACTTTACAATTGAAGTAAAGGACAGGGTTCTGCATTCAAAGCTACGGTATCAGCTATATGACTTACTATGATATACTAGATAGAAATCAAAAGATCCATTCCAGAGGTAGTTACGATATCTTGCCAGAAAATAAATGTAACGTGCAAGTTGTTGCTGTTTTTTTGTTTTGTTGATAAGTTGTGTTCTAAGTCATGTCAACTTTCTGTCAATTTTTAACTCGTACTTTTAGAAAACAGCATTTAGAAATAATGTTACTGTGAGAGACTTTGCTTCTTTTTATTTTCCCTATTGAAAGGAGTATGGCGATTTTAGATGTTATTGTTGCAAGTGTCACAGCATTATGTGATTGTCGTTCGATCAATTTAAACTGTGTTTCCATGAACTAGAAAAAGGTTGTGAAGAAATTTCTTCACTTTGTAAAAAAAAAGTGTATGTGTCTCACCAAGTTATACTAGCCAGCTGACCTAACGTGACTTTGCACGGATTTGTGTATCTAGCAGCTTGTCAAGTTTTAGAGGCAACTCCAATGTCATATGCCTGTCCTGTATTAAGTCTCCTGCTATTGTTGCTCATGTCTTTAGACCCAACAAATGCAACAAAAGTGGATATGCGAAAAATAAATGTTTTGTATAAAATCAGCTTTCTGGTTCGTAATTATGATAACAATGAATAGATTTGTCTTTTCTGACTTACGATATTATTAAATTGTTAAAAAATAATTTTTTAGCTGCGGCTCCGGACGTTCTGTTGTAATTCCTATTATAAATTAAGGCCACACCAATTTAATTTGTTGGTTCTCGGATTTTTTTTAGAAAAAATATGAAGCGACAGGGTGAATAAAAACTAAAAACAGGTCTAGGCATCATATTATAGATAGGAGCCATGAACTCAACACAAAAGGCTGGGTTAGTATTTAAACAATGAATTATGAACTTTCAATCAAACCACTGCATTGATAGATGGAAACACTGTAATATACAGGAAGAAAATGACTTTGCTCAACTGTTGGGGGCAAAATATGAGCATTTTAAATTTGAGTTGATTCTGAACCAGAATCGTTTTTTTTTTTTTTTTTGCAAATCGGAAGAAAAATGAAAAGGCGAACCCGAGAACGAACAAATTACATTGGTGTGGCCTAAATCTGCCAGTTGAACGAAATCAAAGAAACCTCTCAGATTGAAATCTGACAGACACATTGGGAGTTTTATGATAACCTGGAAATGTCTAGCCTAATGTGCAGGATATCGTGGTTTTGGCGGGCTCCCTTCGGGCCTGTAGACGTTCCTCACCGCCCAGTTCAACTACAGTGTAGGCGTCCAGTCTACGGCGACTGCTTTTCTCTGGTCGTCTTAGGCAGGTTTGATTGAAGCTTTATATGACCCTATATATAATTTCCCTGCATTCCTTCAGAACATGCTCAATTTTCTGCTTTTGGAATCTTTTTTAGAATACTAAAGAAAAGCAGATGGTATTTTAAACGTCTCAAATCACAAGGCAGACAATCTGTTTGGTCCCTTCGTTGCTTTATTCTCCAACCTCGTGATTACAACCACACTTTTCCCTTCCGACCTTTTCTTAATTATCTCTCTACCATCTGACTGTTACCTTTGGACCCTACCACTGTCTATACAAGTTTCATATTAGTCCATACTGATAATTATCATGGAACCATCGTCTTTCTAAACCAAGAAAGGCAATATACATGTACATAGGGCACTTCACATACATCGCAAGACTCATTGAAAGTAAGGACTGACAGACCCAATAATATAACCTCTTCTTGGGCGAACACTCTAACCACGTACGCCTCGATGATGATTACATAATTATGCAACAAATAATGCTTTGAAAAATATTACAACTATCACATGAGACAACCATCATCAACGATTCCTCTTTGTCCGTCTGTATGTCCAAAATCCTCACTTCTACCCCAAATCCACATTACTCCAAAAATGTGTGTTACATTGTATTACTGCAAGTGCCAGATAACATTCCAGTTCTCTACTTCTATATAACAAAATTCAAGATTTCAAACATTTTTATAACGTTATTAATAGACTTCAACTGTTGCTCTTCATAGGCCAATTTCTTAATAATACCCTACCAGACAAGTTTGGTGGTCTCAATTCGCAACTTCAAACTTACAAAACCACACAAAGCGCCCAACAGCATTATCCTTTTGTGAGAACATCCCTTGCCCAGATGAAATGAATGTGCTTCATCAATGTGTAACTCATTGGAAAAACCTTCCCTGTTACTAAAAAGGTAAAAAGATACTTAAGCTTATACAATGCTTTAGTTTTAGACGAACAACTTATCGCCGTATGTCAGGTTTCAAATAATCTTTGACTTGACTGAAAAGAACTGAAGCTGAAAAAATACACAATCAGCAGAAAGTGTCCTGTAAATAATAAGAGCTATATACATACCGTATTATCACAACTAATAATCATATATTACTAAACAGTGCTACATAGTTCATATATGTCATGATTGGTAGTGAAAAAATTGAGTTTTCTTAGACAATTCATTGTGCTTTCAAATATTAGAAAGGCTGGAATTTTGAAAAATTATTTGATACATGCACAGCGTAAGAATTTACCACGTACTAAAGTCATTCTAGTGACGGCCTGGCTAAGCAATATACACTCCAATGTTTTCTGTGTATTGCATGGAAATCAACAACAACAAAACTACACATTGTCGTCTACGATGATAAATACAATCACTAGTAAATGTAAAAAATATCAGATGCACATAACATCGGCATGTATTTAGGTTTGTTCCAATAAAATGATATTGGAGTTAAGCATTCTTTAAGCAAAGGATGGTAATGTAAATACATATACCCCGATCCATTTAGGTGGATGACTCTATAGGATCTGCAGTTTTCATATTTTGATTGAGGAAATCTAAACATGAATTCCAAAAAGTAAATCTCATCGGAGCTTTAGATGACAAGAATCTGGTGTTTTTAGAGAGAGGAAAACACCCCAGGAACATGGCTCTGATTTCTTTTTAACTCAACGCAAATTGACCTTCAAGCCATTAAACAATGATTTTGATCTTGATGTAGTACTGCGTAACACCCCTCGGTTGGGGTCAAACACGCAGGGGGGGGGGGTGAGTGCGCAGCGCTCTAAATACTCCTCAAGTGTAGAAGATGTCAATGGCAATGTATTTTGTCAGATTCAACGAAAGAAAAATGGCGTCGACCATGGCGCCTTGTGGCCTCGCACATGTCCCAAAATAACCTCCTGGGCCTACAAGTCTTACATCCTGGTGATGACCACGTACCCAGGACCATCGTTGACCCCATTGTTGCCACATTGGTTGGTGCCTACGTTAAAAGAGCCTCCCCCTCCCCCACAAGCCGTCGGATGATTACCCCCCCTGCCTCCTCCTGAGTACCCACCTCCTCCCCCTGGAGCCATAAAAAGCGTATCAAAACCGTACCCTCCCCCTCCGCCACCAAAACCGCCATGGCCATCTTTAGTATCTAATATTCCTTTCCCACCCAGACCACCTGTGACAAAAGCCGACCCACCGCCACGCCGACGATTGCCAAGAGAAAGAAAAGGATGCCCGCCGCCATTTGTAAGGAGCCCCCCTCCCCCACCACCTGCAGCGTCTGTGCCTTCCATTGCGCCCTCTCCGTGGCTGCCACCACGGTGAGGTTGATACTTAGCAACATAACCAGCCTGGCCAGATGTATCTACAGTCCCGTCACACTGCGCATGGTGGGAACTATGCCTGGTACCCCCACCTCCCCCTCCCGCTATGATAAGGGGCGAATCGTCAGACGTTGTCACGAAAGTGCCACCTCCACCTCCTGCAGCCGGGTCCTTACGGTTCTCCTCTCCCTCCTGACCGACAAGGATCTTCAGTTCATCTCCTGAAAAAAAATAAACGGCAGCAATCAAATGTAAACTCAGAGAAAACCCGTTTGACCTTGAAACGTAACATTTCCGAAGCAAATGCATTATGTTTACCTTCACGCATATGGTCTACTCTGTAAATTCTTACTCAAACACATTCATATAATGGTCAGACAGGAGTCTAAATCCCTCTTGCTATAAAATTGCAACATGAAGTAACGCAACTCTAGTCACCATGGTGGCAGACGCCTGATTCAGGTCATTGACCTTATTTTGTTTGTTTGGAGAAGAAGAGGAAGAAAAAGAAGAAACAGAGCAAAACAATATCGAAGGTAAACATCATAATCTTCAAACACCATATATACATTCAAAAGTTCCCATCTCTTTATATCACACAGTAAAAGCAGTCTAGGTCAAGAAATCCCTACCTTCTTCCAGGTAAAACGTCCCCATAACTTTAGCCCCCTTGCCTCTGTTAGACTTATTCCCTCCGGTCCATCCTGCTGCAGCGCCTGCAGAATGAAACATGAGTTATATAAATATGTAAACTAAGGATACTTACATGGCGACATAAGGATATGTATTCTCTAATTGCTACATAAGAACATGTATTCTACGTCTTTTTAACAGCTGGTCTATTTGAATTTGTCCTTGCCGGCATTCTGCTTTTGTATCACTAATTGTATAAAATTCACAAGTCACTAGTATACTCCTTGCGAATACATTGCTGAAAATTTTGAGTACTTCGTCTTTTAAGGCGTCCAAAAAGTGTAACCCAACAAGTATAGGTTTAGTACATTAGTATTTGAAATTACAGTATAGCCTCGTGTTTCATTCTGAATTTTGTCGTTCATCTTCTGTGTTCACTAATTTGTCATTTGCAACAAAGATGAATACAGAAAAAAATTAGCAGCACACTTATAGTTAGTACAAAGAAACATACTGATATCGGCCGTCCCGATTAACAAATAGAAATTAAAAAATTAAAGGTAAAGAAACCCACCAGCAGCTTCAATTTTGTAGTTTCCAGTCTGAGGGATGATAAAGAACTGGATCCCCTTCTTTAAGGTCACCATCGTCTCGTGGTCCTGTCCACGGTAGGGTTTGTCCAGGTTCTTCGGACCTCGGCGTCCGGTAGCACCAAGGGTAGTGAATATAGCCATTCTGAAGCCGACGGCTAAGAGAAAAGGAGGGTAAAAATTCTAACGGTTTGACATGCCCATTGGTACCATATTTGTTATGATTTCAATTGAATTCTTTTTGCAGTACTTCTTATAAAAAGTCTATTGTGGCAGTTACAATGTGTACATGTACATGAACGTAATACTATATAGTTTGTCTCTTTTAGAATGTCTTTCTCATCAAAATATTCCCCTAAAATTTACACAATTTGCTTTAGTATGTTACTTTGGTTGGATGTATGAGACTGATAACTTGGTAGAGTCGTTGGTCCATCCATCCACGGAGGACGACATGTCCAGGCCGTCCCTGTAGACCCCATGGCTTTGGGTTGGTCGTTTCCGGGACCCACTGGCCCGGCTGACCCATTCTCTCCAGGAGGACCCACTGACCAGGATGACCCCTTCTTTTCAGGAAGACCCACTGACCAGGATGACCCATTCTTTCCAGGAGAACCCACTGACCAGGATGACCCATTCTTTTCAGGAGGACCCACTGGCCCAGCCAGCCCACCCTTTTCTGGATGCCCCACTGGCCCACTCTTTTCTGAGGGACCCATTGGCCCAGCCGGACCAATTGGTCCACTCATTTCTGGAGGACCCACTGGCCCACCCTTTCCTGGGGGACCCATTGGCCCAGCCGGCCCACCCTTTCCTGGAGGCCCCATTGGCCCACTCTTTCCCGGGGGACCCATTGGCCCAGCCGGCCCAATTGGTCCACTCTTTCCTGAAGGACCCACTGGCCCACCCTTTCCAGGGGGCCCCATTGGCCCGGCTGGCCCCATTGGCCCAGTCTTTCCCGGGGGACCCATCGGTCCAGCTGATCCCATTGGCCCACTCTTTCCTTGGAGACCAACTGGCCCAGCCGGTCCACCCTTTCCTGGAGGTCCCATCGGTCCAGCTGGCCCAGGTGCACCGACTTGACACTTTAAATTTGCAAATGCCTGGCCACGAGGGAAATCTGAAACATACAAGAACCTAGTCGTAGAGGAATCACTGCAAATTTACTACGTATTGTAAGTGCATAAATTAAAAGAAAACACCATAGAAATCATTCAATATATATCAAGAACATGTTCAGCATATGATTAATAGGTTATAGGTCTATGTATCATGCTTTTCATGTAACTTCAGATCGACTTACCTAAAATCTTGTTCAGGTCGTGAAGACGCTCTTCAAGGAAAGCAGTTCGGTTGTCCATGTTTTGCTTCAGAGCGTCCACAGTAATGTTCACCAGCTGTACAGACCAAGTAAATAATAACACAAAAGAACTTCATACCTCCACCATAAATTTTAGATTTTTTTCATGTACACAAATGATCGTCTAATTATTTGTATTTCAAACTAATTTTCACTCCCTGAATTAGTACTTCAACTACCATTCTTGTGAAATGACTGCAAGGAAACTGTGCACTTTCCAGAGGTCTTCCCAGGACAACTAGATGCAGGTGTTATGATTGCAATTAGTTGCATTCCCTTCCACGCGTAACTCGAGTTTTGAAGATACCGAATATTTGATATAGGAGTTTCATGATACCAAACACTTAAAAGCATCAATATATTTTCTCATCCCCCTCTTAAATATTTTTGACATTATGTGCATCTTATTATCACTTATCAAGCATGATACGTCTGGACAATGCTTTAAAGTTCTTGAAGCAATTTCGCCATTAGTCTTTTATCAGTGAGAACTGAGAATGTAATCAAGAAAACAAAACAAAAGCTGTCTTCAATATGTATAGATTTAGTAGAATTCTATAGTCAGAAACAATACAGAATGTTATACATATGCTGTGGACATTTGTAATCAAGACATGTATTCTGAACATTTAAACACCGTGATAAAAATTTAAGTACCTCTATATGGTCGTGGAGCTGTGCAGTGAGAAACATCATGAGGACGAGTTGAACAGTAACCATAGTTACCACTGACAGGGCGGGAATGATGTAATGTCGGTAGGCACAGACAACATGGCCGCTTGATAGGTCTGCCATGTCTGTTGAGGAATTGTAACAGTGGGGGGTTTATAGGCGATACCAACAGATCCGGCAAATGGGTCTAGACCTTTTCGGCCGAGTGGTTAGAGTGTCTGACTGGGGCCCAGGAGGTTGTGGGTTCGAACCCCGGCCCGGGACCAATGGGGTTTTACTGCTTGCCTCTGTTTCTTACAGTGGTTCCCACACCGGCCCTGGGAGTTCTGGCGCAGAGTGCCGCTCCAGGGATGTCGGATTTGGAAGATTCGAGGACGAATCTTGAAAAGAAAAGGGGGAGTAGTGTAACAGTGGGGGGTTTATAGGCGATACCAACAGATCCGGCAAATGGGTCTAGACCTTTTAGCGGAGTGGTTAGAGCGTCTGGTTATGAAGCTCTGGTGCCCGGGAGGTCGTGGGTTCGAACCCCGGTCCGGGACCAGAAGGGTTTTTACTGGCTCCTCCTGTTTCTTACAGAATTGTTGATGATATTATAAGGGGAGGGACCACTTATTATTCGGCATGCGCAGAAAAGGCAAACGATTTTTTAGGGGCTTCTGTCTTAAACATTTCTATTTCCTGGGCAACTTGTACCCAGCTGATAAAAAAACGCAGGTTTTGTTGGCAAGAAGGGCAGAAGAATGTGTTATTTTAAAACCTGCCCAAAATTTATTACCTTTGGCATGGTTTGACCTGTTATTGGCCTCTAGATACTTCTTCATTGGATGGACTGACCAACTGGGACAGGGGGTGATATACTGGTATCATTTTCATATTACGGCTGTAAGGCCACACCGATTTAATTTTATGGATGACATCCGCGCGCGCATTGATTTTCGCCTGTTCTAAAAAAAAAAAAAGATCACGTCTTCCGAGGCGTCTGGCAGTCCATGGTGATTAGCGACAACGGAGCCTATGGTAACTCTGGAGGACGGCACCCAGGCTACTGATGCTCCACGACATACGTACAGTGTTGATTCATAAATTCCGCAAAAAGCCAGCATGTGCGTCGTATACGTCGCTATGTAATGCGTCAAATTCACAATACCGGCTTTGTATTCCTGTGGTTTAGTACCATTTTTATTTTTGGCCGTATTTTTCTTTTTTTCGCCCGCGCGCACTAGTTTGGGGGTCTTCAGAGGATGTCATCCATAAAATTAAGGCGGTGTGGCCTAACTGTAACAGGAAGTCCAGCTTTGCTGTGGGGGTAAGGACTTTTGGAGGTTTGAAAAAAGGTAAATTGGGTTTTAACTACCGTTACTACCTATATGGTTTCACCATAGATTCCAATTAAAAAATTCCAATTAAAAAATTTAGTTGTCCCTCACCATAAATTTTACTTTCCAAAAAGATCCAATGTTAATCACTAGCTCAGTTATTTACTTCATGTATATATGTGATTATTAAAAACCGTATCTACAATATTTTAGGAAAAGTCACTAAGTTTGGTGGTCTTAGCGCAAGCCGTTTGGATGCTATCCGACATCAAAGGTTGCGCGGGCACTTTTACCCCCCCCCCCGTCTACATAGGGTTAAAGGATTGTCGCCAAGCATAATAGCATTGTAGCATTCTTTTTAGTAATGATACATGTGAAGTCATGATGTGTGCCCAGTAATTTTCATTCCTACATGACTCCGTGCTCGTTCGTAAGCTCAAAGAATCATCAAAATCTCAAATCTTCATGAATAACTCGAGAACACCAAAACAAAGAGAAAATTGCAGTGACTGCCACTGCCGAATACACATGTAGCAGCAGATGCTACTAGTGTCAAGATAGTAATGGTTTGTACCTATTTCCCGTAAGCCATATCCTCAAGGATAGAAATTCTATTTGGCATGTATTTTTGCTGTCTTAAAACTATTTTTCGCACATATGCGTTTGTAGGGAAAACAATCGTTTACCTGTTGATACTTTCCCTGGGTCACGTAATATTTTGAGGTCTCTGGCATCAGTCCCCTCTTGGAAAAGTTGGTTGGCGTTTTGCCCTGGTCTAGCTTGGCGCCGTCGAGCCCCCAATAGAAGAGGCACGAGCTTCCGTAGCTTCACCTCCTCGGCTGCTTGGTATGGATCGGTAGACGCTTCGAACTCTTTCCAATTTGCATAGTGGTGGTTTTCACCACCGCTTGCACCACTCCGATGCCCGGAAGGGCTTTGGGATGGAAGGTCCCCGGTTTGTTCGACCCCCGGCCCCGAGGGCGGGGTAGACGCAGACTGTTCCTGCCCAGACATTTTACCCTACTGACAGGTAATAGTTACACAGTCCATAACATTCACAAACAACAGTGTGATTGATGACGTTGAATATACATAAAAGTTATGTAACTTTTGACATTTCACGACATGCGCGCTTTGATGTGTAAGGTGTGCTATTTTGTTTTCGTGAAATAGTAGACTAATGTTCTGATATGTACACGTCGTCAACACCCTTTTTAAAAGACACCGAAGTTACTGGTATTGTTGATTTGATTGCAGTTTGTACGCACTCGTGCGTGACTACAACTGCTGCACAGCACTGCTGAAAGATTTTATTAAGTCCATTGTAGCAGCCCGCAGTTAGAGATTAAAAAGGCCTTCTGAGAGTCAAAGTGAGAGCCCTTTGCAATACCATAGGACCTTTTGTAGGCACCTGTGTAAGTTGATAAAATTTTACTGGAACAGCATGTCTTCTATGTATCAATTGTCTTAGATACCTAAATCAGATTGTACTTTCTTGTATTCCTTTCTCAGAAATGTGTGGATGATGAAATGCAATGTAATTGTGTCAGTTAGCAGCCGCTTTGAATTTCTTCTTGACTTTCTTAATTTTCATATATCTTATCATAAATTAATGTTTGATTAATCTCTGATTTTATTTGTCCGAAGTTATAATTCGTGTTAAATCATCGATTTGTCCCTGGTAAGATTTGAGTCGTAGTGATGTGGTCGATTGGCCCGTTTCTTGACAAAGACCGCCTGTGCTGTTCAGTGAATGATTTGGGTTAACACAACTTTTCTTTTTGTAATTGTCTGAGACTGAATCTTGCGGTATTTTGTAGAGGTTCCACCATGCCATTTTGTTTAGAAGTCTAAAGTTTTCGTACATTTCCATTTTTCAGTGTCATTAATTCAGCGGCTCAGGCTCGACACGTCTCCAGTAGTTGTGGAGAGGTCCAGTGTCCACGAAATCTTCATACAGGACTGTAGGCTTGCTTGTCTGAACCTCGGTTGGTGAGGTGTAGATGGTGTGGGGTGTGCTGTGCTGCTCTGTGTCACCGTGCCGTGGGCCATTCCTGTAGATGTTGCTCGCGCTCGGAATCCTGGTATCTTCCTCTTTTTCGTAGGGACCTTTGCCGCCGCGTGCGCGTGTTGACGGGTCGCCATCTTCAGCCTCTTCGTCCCCGTTCTTAGGCTTCGCATCGGTGACTGCTGGCTGTTGTTTTTCGTCTGGTCGGGCGACTGGCTGCTTGACGGTTGTTTCCTCACGGTTGGTGATGTTTACCACGTTTGGTGCAGAATCTGGCTCAGTATGGCCCCCGGCGTCTTGCGGTGTGTTGGGGCATCCTAGCGCACACGGGGTGATCTTGTGTCCGTCGTTTTGCTCTGAATCGTTCTTGTAGGCCACTGCATACGGCTTGATCTCAGAATCTTGTCCTTGGTCTTCGCCATAAGCCACGGCATACGGCTGGATAGTCTCCTCGTCTCCCGTCTGTTTGACTGTAGACGAGTTCATTCCGGCTGCTTGCGGTTCAATCGAGTCGGGGTAGACCACTGCGTACGGCTCGATTCTCTGACTTGATACCGTTTCACAGGTAGGGGGTTGCTCATCGTCCGTTCCGGCTCGTTGGTCGTCATTGGCTAGACCCGTGGACCCTTTGAAAATGAAGAGGACACTCACTGATGATGCCACAAGTAGGAGGGGCAGAACAACAGAACCGATCATGGCCCAGGTTTGGATGCTGTTGACATCCCTGTTGATGACTGAATCTCCCCCTAGAATGACGACAATGTCTATTTCTGTCGTATGCCGAGAAATAGACATGTCAGTTGTAAATGGCCACTCAGTGGAGTCCTCCATGCAGATGTCCTGGTTGTGTATGTACAAGCTTGTGACTGACTTGCCATAATATGTGGTGGATCCGGTCTCCTCTTGTGACCCGTTGTTTGTGTTGGTCTGGCAGACGCCTTTCCTCATGGTGGCCAGGGCAGTTCCGCCGTAGTCATCAGGTGATGCGCACTCCAGGGCGTCGGGAGAGGCAATCTGTCGAAGCTGCGTCAGGCAGCAGATGAACCAAGTTAGGTTTCCGTCACAGCGCAGGTTGTTGTTTGCTAGGCGCACGGGCTTCAGACGTGGGTTTTGCTTGAGATTCATGACATTCCTGTGGATGGTAGAGATGCGATTTCTTTCTAGGTCTACATCCTCCAGCATTTTGGGCTGCAGAAGTGCCATGACGGGTACAGACGTCAGTTGGTTGTCATTCAACTTCAGTTCCTTCATGCGAGTCAGTCCACGAAATGCATATCGTGATATGCTTGTAATCATATTGTTGAAAAGGAGCAATCTTTCTACCTGTTGAAGTCCGAAGAAAGTATCATCTTCTGAAGAAAAGAAAACAAAGAAGGGTTTTATATTTCTTGGTTTACGCGTATTCCAAGATTAGGGTGTATCAGAGTGTTGCAGTGTCGTGATTTGAAGGCATTCTGTACTGTTATACTGCCTGCCTACTGCCTATGTGCACAGGCCAGGTACTGGCCCCTTGCTCCCCTCCGCCAGGTACTTCCATCCAGCTCTATCAAGGGCAATAGACTCTGCTACACTTAGGGTAATCCCAGTGTCACTCTGTATCTGGTCTTTCCACCTCTTGGGTGGTCTTCCCCGGGGTCTGTTCTACGGACGTTACAAATTTTCTTGGACAGAAAAAAATATATAGGTGATATCAATTTATGTAAGCCGTCTGGCGTAATAATGAAAAGTGCAAGCAAAAATACATGTTTTATGTTACACCATTACATGTAAAAATGTACATGTATAGCACGCAGAATGGCCTGTACCAGAATGGCCTGTGCATTTTTGATATGATATAACTTGTACTAATAATGTACATAAATACCCCCATTCACGGCCCGCGCTATGCGTGGCCCAATTTTACGAGACTTCTTTTGAATCGGCAGATGTTTCTGTCTCCAGCAAAGATTAAACCATTTATCAAAATTGCCGCGTGAGGGAGAAAAATCTACTTAAAAATGACTAAAATTTAGAGAGATGAAAATTCTGATTTCATTGGTTCTGGTAGCCCCTTGATATACCCTTAAAACTGCAATGTTGCACTTTCAAATTTTGTTTTGTAAAGGTAGGAGACCCATGCTATGTGACAAAAGAAAACCTATGTTCATATCATCATGAGAATTACCATAGTACCCACTGTAATTTCAGTAATTTTCAGGCATAAATTGTTAGATTTTTTAGGGTCTCAGAGGGGGGGGGTCCCCAGAACTCCATAACGAAAAATAAATGGAGGGTTTTAACTATATGGCTGTTTATAGTTTCTCATACCTATCTCACATACAAAGTATGAGCCGATTTGGCCGACCCCTATCTTCCGACCTCTGCCTGGTTTTGCATGGTTTTCTCGTGCAATGACTCTTAATTTGTTTTGTCACAACTTACCCCCCCCCCAAAAAAAATCAGAAATTGGTAGTTCACTAGTATAACGTAAATCTTATGATATCACCAATTCTATGTCCTAAATCGTCATAACATATATCGATCAAAATTTTTCAGACGTATCTGCCAAGTAATTTGAACAATACTTCAGCAGAATGCAATGAATCTTGATTGCAACAGCAGATGGTAGATAGAGTTGGTTGTTGGGATCTATTTCAACTTACCTAGCCTGGAAATCCGGTTGACCGCGAGGTTAAGGCTAGTCAGCGATGACAGACCTAGGAAAGCCCCGGGTTGGATGACGGCAACATTTGACTTCCAGACGGTCAGATCCTCAAGTCTTGATGAGATGTTTGGGAAAGACCACCTCAGGAGAGTAGAGGAGTTGAGGTTTTCGATTATGATTCTTCGGGTGTCTTTGTGAAAGCCAGTTGGAATAGCGGCGAGACACCGTCTGGAGTTGTACGGAGTTCCCCCTCCATGTTTCAGGAGGCAGGGAAATGTTTGTTCCCTATACGGACATCGGCAATCGACTGTTTTTTGATTGATATTGCGTATGTATGACGTACAGATGCTGGGGCACGGAGGAGATACACGCACGACATGCAAATGTGTGGAGAGCAGAAGTAACGACACCAGTGCCTTGCCTCGCATCTTGCTGAATGGTTGTGATTCATTCAATGGCAAGGGCGAGTTGGCACGCTGTCTTGCCTATTTATAAGTTTGGTGCATTTATGTATACATGTAGTAGTGCCCTTACAAATTTGTCTGTAAATGTTGTTGATAATTTCCTTCAACATAATTGGTAAAGTCCATTCCCAGTCACCGAAAGAGTTGACATTGTTATCATTACCTTCGCCAAAAAGGTTATGTTTTCATGTATGGCGTTCGTGTATGTGAATGTGTGTGTTTGTGTGTGTGTGTGTGTGTGTGTCCGTCTGTGGACACGATAATTTGAGAAGGCTAAAATGGATTGTTTTGATACTTGGTCGGTAGGTCTTCATGAGACCTCAAAATGATTAGACCCCCTAGCGGCTTGTTTTGGTACTGCAGCTGGACTTCCGGTTTTGATATCTCATGACATAGACATGCTAGGGTGACGAAATTTTAAGAGTATGTTGCGCTTGAGCTGGGAAAAAGTGACGTGAGTTTGCTCTGGAACTGCAGGGCTATCTGTTTGAAAATATTCCAAAGTGGATAACTTAGGAACCGGTTGACGGATCGTCATGATTTTTGGTATGTAGGTAGCTTACGTGATGCTTGATATAATTATGCGACAATTATGCATATATTGATGTTAATTGCATGATTTATGGGGAAATTCTATAATTCAGTTCATTCCATGATAGGACTATTGAAGCTTAGGTACAAGTTGCATGATTGAAGTCCTCCCAAATCATTAACATATTCTGCCTACACATATGAACGGAAATTGTTTCATTGTACTTCAATGTGCTCCTGCATACGTCCTTTCAATTAAGGGCTACCTGAATATACATATCGTAAACTGCCTTGCTTATCTTTCAGTGTTGTACCAATTGCAAATTGAGTTTTTTAATCATACCGTGGCAAATTTGTCTGAGAAAGATGATGATAATTTGATGAAATATAGGCAATAATAAAATGTGTTAAAAGTCATTCGTCATCCACCTACACATGAGCGGAAATTGTTTAATTGGGTTTCTTCATACATCGTCTTAAGCAAGACAGTGTGCAATGTACAATCAGGTACCTTCATTATTCATTAGTGTTGTAAAATTGCCAACACACCTCTTTTCATTGTGTTGTTTTTGAAATTCGTTGGGAAAGTTGCTAATGATTTGACAAAAGATCATTGGAAATGAGGAAATTGACGTGAAAGTCATTTTCAGCAACTACGTGCACTTAATTACCACCGGAAGGAAATTATCTTATTATATATTGCTTTTAAATGCATGGTACCAACCTGTGTATCTATATCTTCCTGTATAACCCCTCATCCTGCATTTGTTGCGCGCCGCAGGACTAGGGTTTTAAACAAGGAATTTATCGAGACCGGACACCCCTCTGTGCGTGAGGTCAGCTTCGTGGACGAGACCGACAATACCTGACGCACGCCAAAGGTCAACGGTCGCGACCACTTTCACGCTCAAAGGGGTGTTCTGGGGCCACCAGAAGGCACCATTTTTACGCCCGAAAACACACATACAATAAAAACAAAAGAACGTGCATTATCTGCAGCCCAATAGCAAAACATATACCGAGTCTTAAAAGAATCTGCCCACCCAAACCCGAGAAACAGCTGCGAACATGAAAATCTAAATCTCTCACAAAACCTTTCCGCGGAAGAATGTCTTCTCCCTCGGAGGTAAAAATCACAAATTGTGTTGGCTGTTTGAACTTTATGCACAGGAGCACACACACAGGGAACAAAAAAATTTCAAATAAAGTAATTTATTAACTTAATCATTGTTTTCCAAACAAGAATCTCACTAATAGAATATTACTGATATTATGCACCACAAAACACTCCTAAATCATACTTAATAAAATATCAAGTTGTTTAGTTTTTTTAGTTCCTAATCTAAACAAAATCATGACAACTGAGTTTCTTCAAAACCATCATATCAACACGTAAAACAATTGATGTGATTCAGACAGTATAACCTGAAAACTACTAGACCTTTTATACCAGATCATCTTTTTTTAATTTTTTTATTCCAACATGTAATCACCAGACGTGGTGACGGCACAATCAAGTTTTTTCCAACTTATATTCATGCCGCCACCAACACAGGGGACGAATACATGACAGGACAATACTCATTTTCACCTGAGCGAAGTGAGGAAAGTCGTGTAAAGTGCCTTTCCCAAGGGCACAACATCGGTGGAGTGTCAGGACTCGAACCCGGGACCTCTTGGTTCCGAGTCGCGCACTCTGTCGCTACACCACACGACTCAGACCAAGCTCTCTCTGGATAGTGGATACTCAGCCATTTCCACATTTGAGGGTGGACTGATAGGTTGGGCCTGAGTTTGCCCTGTGAGATCCTGCTCCTGATCATCGGTGTCCGCAGCAAGAACATCACTAACGCCTGGGCCTTCGGGAGGACCCTGGTTGCTGCTTCTTCTGCACCAGATTGTGAGAATAATGGCAACAATGAGGAGAGCGCCGGCTACTGAACCAAAGGTACTGCCAAGGAGGACAGGTAGGGTGAAACTGCGATCAAGAGGCGACGTCACCACTGGTGGTAAAACAGTTGTGGGCACTGCATGTAAGTCTACAACCAGGGTGGCAGATGCAGAAGTGAAGTTGGCTAAATTTTCTGCATTACAAGTGTATAGGCCAGCATCCGCTGCTGTAACATTTCTTACGGTCACTGTACCATTCACATAAACATTCACTCTTCCAACGGAGTCAACAGTAGCATTCACCCCAGATGGGAGAGTGATTGTGATGTCTGGTGTGGGAATTCCCGATGCTTCACAGACCATAAGGAGAGTCTCTCCATGATACAAAGTCATGTTGTCACCTCTCACAAACCTCACAATTGTTGGTTCCTCACAGTTTGACATCTCAAGATCTTCAGGACTGACATCTTTAAGCTTTAGACCATTGAGGCTGTCGGGTTGGGAACAAGTAATCTGGTCTTCAAATGGATAAGACCCACTCATTTTTAGTCTAAAGTCAACCATCCTACAGTCACACTGCCAGGGGTTGGTGTAGATATCTACACTAGAGATAGATGAAAGCACGTCATAGACTATGGAGGGAAGAGTTGTCAATTGGTTCCTTCGAAGGTATAAAGAGAAAATGTTTGAAATCTCGACATCTCTTCAAAGGGAAAGGTTGTGAGGCTGTTTTCAGACAATCTGAGATCCATAAGGTTCGGTAGATTTGCCAGGAAGCATGGAGGGAGGGATTGAATTTGGTTGTCACTCAGGAACAAGTCTCTCAGTTGTGGAGTTGGATTAAAGTTCCAGGCTGAATATCACCGATGTCATTATCTTCCAGCCAAAGTTGCTGCAAGTTTCTCAACCCTGTGAACATGTCAGATCTGAGTGCTATTAACTTGTTATTCTCCAGTTTCAATGTTCTGACTTGTGGTGTTGGAGTGAAAGTTCCAGCCTGAATATCAGTGATCTCATTAAAGTACAGAGAAACTTCTTGCAAGTTTCCCAGCCCTGTGAACATGTCATCTCTCAGGAATGCTAACCTGTTATTACGCAGCTCTAATGTCCTCAGCTGTGGTGTTGGATTGAAAGTTCCAGCCGGAATATCAGTGATGTCATTACGACGCAGATTGAGTGTCTCCAAGTTCCCAAGCCCTGTGAATGTGCCAGGTGTAAGGATTGGAAGGCGGTTAAATGCGAGATTTAAGCTGCTCAAGTTTGACAGGTGATAGAATGTCTGGTCATTGATGGTAGAAATGCGATTGGAACCAAGTTCTAATATTTCTAAGCTCCCATACCGTGAGAAATTAGACTGACTTAACGTTGTGGTTTGGTTACTTTGCAATAGCAACTCCGTGGTGTTTGTCGGCAGGTCCTGGGGGACACTGGTGAGACCCCGACTTTGGCAGTCACAGGTTGAAGATGAACAGCGGCAGTCAGATTGTAGTTCTGCTGTTCCCAACACCATAAGGATGACCAGGAGGAACATCAACACACCTGCTGGCTTCTTAACCATCGTGCAGTCCCTGTACTAGGACAAGATAAGATATACTAAATATAAATACGTTGTACTATAATGCTTCATAATTACATGACTGCACATTTTGGATCTTTTGTAGTAGACTTCAGAACACTTCTTCATTACGTTACCATGGGACTTAGTGCAAAGTAGGATCAAACTCACCTCGATATGTTTGACACCTGTCTGGTACAACACAGCTGCTACCTTACCCTTGGGCTGTCAAACCTGGAAACAATTATTTGTAAAGACCACTTTTGACATGAGGAACATTACAGGGTTTTGAATGTGCTATGAATAAATTACAAACCAGTAAGAGAAATAAGAATTTTGATTATTGCTGCTTATTGTATCTTTCTGATTGTATATTGGGGGTCGTCAGTGGCGCAATCGGTAGCGTGTTCGGCTCAGACCCCAGAGGTCGCGGGTTCGAACCCCACCTTGTCATCGATCTTGTGCCATTGGGAAAGGCATTTTACACGATTTTCCTCACTTCACTCAGGTGGAAATGAGTACCTAGCTTCGGCTAGGGACGTCCCTCGGAAAGGACGTTAAATGGAGGTCCCGTGTTTGGGGAGAGTCACACCCAACGCACGTTAAAGAACCCACCACACCTTTCGAAAAAGAGTAGGGGCATGCCCCGGTGTGCAATGGTACAAACACTACTTTGTGGAGTTGTTGATTCACTTCAAACCTCTGTTCCGTATCAGCCGCATGGTGATTACATCATCACTCATGGTGATTGCATCATTATCCGGACGGAGGCGTGGCGAACCCCGTCTTGTATCAAGCTAACAAAAGGGTACTAGTATGTCACCTCGTAAGGGGCGGTATAACCCCGACCAATACGGTCGAGCGATGGAGATGATGATAACGATGCATCTTTCTTATTGTGTATTTACACCTTTTGAATTAAATCAGCAAATCTTACCAAATTAAAGGACCATACCGTTATCTTTCATTGGCATTTCATTACACCTTCTAGTACTTGATATTACCTTTTTTTAACGGTGTTGCACAATGCAAGGCCATTGGCCACTTCTAGGCATAGAGCTAGCCTGAAACTGTAACAGCAACTCTTCTCCCTGAGTCCGAAACATCCTCACCTTACAACAAGGTCATCTTATACACATGATACAGGAAGTTGACCAAACCTACCTTGACTGTGATGCAGGTTGGCTGAGTATCCACACAAAACCTGGAAACAACAAAGAACACCCAATCACATTTCCTTCTGACGAGTAGTTGTAAGTCTTATCATTCTGCTTGGGATCAATGAATAGCATCTTGCCCTCTCAAAAACCTACACGTACCATTAAAAGACTTCAACTTATCTTTCCATCATATCCAAAGTTTCAATTGAAGAAAGAAATTTAAAAGCACAGTAAAACAAGCCAAAACACTTATCGAGAAGACTAGGGATGACCTAGTTAAATGGCTATATAAGTATGTGAGTGGTTGGTTGCAAAGCTGCATTGTACTGTTACCAATTTGCACTATCTTCACCTTTTAATAATTTGCTGTTTTTAACCGCTTGACTATGATCTCAACCTATTGCAAATACTTTTTAATAATTAGTGTTTTTAACCTATTGCAAATACGTTTTAATAATTACTGTTTTTAACTGTTTTAATAATTCCTTAAATATCTGTGCCAACCGTTTTTAATAACCCTGTGTAATGCGGCAGATCAATTTAGGGTCTTACAGTGTTCCTGCTACTCTGTACCGTACAGTCTGAAAGAAATAAACCAGTATTAAAAAAACTCAGTTAAGGATAACTACTTTACCTTACCTTTATGCTTGTGGGGTGTCTTCTCTCATTGGATCTGAGTTGAGTTTGATGAAGGTTGTCCTTATTTTGTCCTTATTTTTTCACAGCTGTGTCACAACCAGCGTAACCTGAATAGTCTAACCTGTACTTTGACCGATCCGTGGGGTGACAAGTAGTTGACTGGACATTGACCAGGATGGTTAAATATTCATTCACGTACGTGCTCGCTATCACGTGCAGTATTTGTAATTTACAAAAACACACTGACAGATACAAATGTATGCATATGTAGTAGTTACATAGAAACACGCACTTCTTAGCCTCCATAGCATGCCAAAACTGTTATTAGGACTTTCTTAGGTCTTTGGGATCTTTTATGTGCTATTTTCTGATTGCATATAGACAACATAGCCGGCCTGGTTGAATTACCCCCGTTGTTTAGAACTGGGCTAATCAGAAAATAGCCGAAGACCACCAAAACCCCAGTTCTATAAACTTTTTATAATAAATTAGATTCTTTTTATTTTTTTTTCGAATTATTAGCTACTGAACAATGAATATGACCAAACCCATAAAATGCCATTCCATACCTGTCAAAACTCGTGAACAGTGCTGTGTCTACTGTGTAATTACCCGACTACCAATTGTATATATTTTTGTTACGCAGTTTGGTTATGTTTGTAGATATTAATGATATCTAATAAAATTGTGTATTCCCTAAAACTGCGTAATTCAGCCTTTTTTTACATTTATTGTATTATTAGGCGGCTATTTTTTAATAGTTTTGTGTCAATTTGCAATAAACCATTGATAATTTGGTAGATATATAACGATGTGTATATACTTATTCAACTATCTTATATTTGTTTGCGTCAATTGACCTCCAGGGATTTTGACCTTGGAACGGTAGTTTGGACACGATTTGGATCACGATTATGATTTTGACATTTTGGTTTGTATATTTCTGTTCAGCCATTATATTATGTTGTATCATTTGTTAACTTTTCAGTTTTACTGATTTTCAGTTATACTGATCTCGGTTAACGTTTCTCAGTTTTGTTACTTGATTTACTTTTATATACAAATTGCTTTATGTTTATATGTCCCTGGACCCTCTTGGAAATCAACAATTTACTGTTGAAGAGGCCACCCAGGTGTTTATAAGATGAAATAAATACATGAAAAAATTGAAGGTGATATATTCAGGTCCGCAGCATGTGGTTTCTTATGAATTTTTAATGCCATGAACATCAATTCAGTGTGGTTATACGTAACAGAAGTGAGCTGTAAGCATGTGATTTGTTTCACA
Organism: Branchiostoma belcheri; assembly: GCF_001625305.1. NCBI lineage: Eukaryota > Metazoa > Chordata > Leptocardii > Amphioxiformes > Branchiostomatidae > Branchiostoma > Branchiostoma belcheri. The sequence goes on from NW_017804464.1 coordinate 5,253,253, forward strand.
TTTGGTACATATTGAAGTTGAAACAAAACAAATAAAAATTGGTAGAAATAACCTTTACAGATTATCTGTGTGCACTGCATGCCTAAAAACACACTATGATAGTGGTTCCTTTATCCCCAGCGCTAATCTTATATATTAAAAGTGGTGCTAAGTACTGGACAGAATGTCGTATAACATAAAAATACATATGCTCATAATTAATAAACATGCAAAAATGGGAACGTACACCTGACAGCCTATCTTAGGGATAATATTGCTGGCATAGTAGGTATGATAAAAAAAATATGGTACAGATTTATTTCTGCTCACAAATTATTCATTCCCTTTTTTTCGTTGTTCCATTGTGAATGAAGTAGTACAATGCAATTTTAATCATGTCTGAAAGTGCACTTAATTGTAGTTTAATCTCAATTGCAAAGACTTAGAGAATAAAGGGAATAAAATGGCAATTCCGGACATTCCATATTTTGTAAAAGCAAGAAAAAATTGCTTCTGAACCATTGCGCAAAGTGAGAGTAGGTATGAATTGGCTATCAAAAAGAAATTAACGATATACTAAAACCTTTGATAATAAAGAAGGTAAACATGTTTTAACTGTTATAGATATACATGTATACGCTGTACTGGATTCAACTACTATACAAAGTACCCTGGAGTGCATTCAATATTCAAACCTACATGCCAGAACCGCCAGTTCAATGGAGGTTTATGTTTGTTGTTACCTTCGACAAGAAGGTTGAAATATGTTTTTGATAAGGCCGCTAAAAACAGGATGGCTAGATAAGTCAGGTGGAGAAGAGACCTTGAACTGTGACATGTCATAGCATCTGTATAAGAAGTATCCATCCCTTTGCCTGGAGACTGGTGTATATGATGGCCTTGTAAGTTGACTGTCTACAGTTCTTGACATTCCCAGTGTGCCGACACCTACGAAATGTGGTAAAACGTCTTTGCTGGATACGGGAGAGCCGCTGTACATGTGTAGTCCCGTATGAGAGAGTTCCAGTCCTTGGGAGTTAGATTGTTTGCAATGTAGTATGAATATGCATGTATAGCCTTCCACGTCAACTCTATGTTTATAGAAAATGTAATGTATCCATTAAAATGAAAAATGGGGTCGTGTGGGGTCGTGTGGCGTAGCGGCAGAGTGCACGACTCGGAACCTAGAGGTCCTGACATGCCACCAATCTTGTGCCCTTGGGAAAGGCACTTTACACGACTTTCCTCACTTCGTTCAGGTGAAAATGAGTATTGTCCTGTCATGTATTTGTCCTCTGCGTTGGTGGCAGCATTAATATAAGTTGATAAAACTTCAGTGTGCCGTCACCACGTCTGGTGATTACATGTTGGAATAAAAAAAAGAATAATGCTGCGTTGTGAGTTCAGAACTGTTTCTCAGGTTTTCATTCCAGACCAAGTCTCACAGCAATGTCTTTCAGAAGTGACGTAGTTTCTTTATGGGATTACTGTCCTCCTGATCTGGATCCCACCGGTAGACCGGGATTCTCGGGATTTTCAGTAGACGAGGTTTCCATTCAGTCGATCACAACATGCCTGTGAATTACTTAGTTTCTATGCGGAATTATTGTAAATTCCAGGTATGATAAAAGTTGAAGCTTTGAGATCACGTTTCTGCGACTTGTCCACAACATGGCGTCGATGGGGTCGTGTGGCGTAGCGGCGGAGTACTCGACTCGGAACCCTGAGGTCCCGGGTTCGAGTCCTGACATGCCACCGATCTTGTGCCCTTGGGAAAGGCACTTTACACGACTTTCCTCACTTAACTCAAGTGAAAATGAGTATTGTCCTGTTCTGTATTTGTCCTCTGCGTTGGTGGTGGTATAAAATAAGTTGACATAACTTGAGTGTGTCGTCACCATGTCCAGTCATGAAACGTTGGAATAAAAAAAAATGGCGTCATTTTACCCTTGTTTCCAGTACTGCTGCTTTGACAGTCACAGTTCATTGGTTCAATGTTAGAAAATTTTAGACTTCGAAGATTTTTTCCTAGAATATTGCTTTCACAAATATTATACTTCCACCATTGGACTGGCTGCTGCTGGCACGAATCGTTCCTCTACATATTTATATCCGGTTGCAATGGAATTCAATTTGGCTGCGGGTGTACGTAATGTTTTACATGCGAACATCTGGCAAAAAAACGCCACAAATCCAGCTAACGTTTTGTAAGGTCAGCTTTCGTATGCAATATCGCATGTAGTTTATCTGTACAAGTCTGACGATTTGAAAGCCCAACAAGAGGCCAAATCAATACATTACTCACGCACGGTTTGAAACAAAGTACAAAATAGTTTAGATACAAATTACTGGCAATTAATAACTTACTCATTAATTAAATTACTTAGTTAAATATCAGTGCACATGTCAATCTCTAAGCAGATTTACGGCTGACATAACATAAAAAATGCAAAAGGCCACTGTCTTGTCACCGTAAAAAGCTGTTTGTTGATTATTTATCCTTAACGTTTTCTTGTGTGTTTTAAGTGCCAGGAACATGTCAAAGGGCCGGGCCCATAGTACTGGTTCATTAATATTGAGCTGTACGTGTAGTGCTACACTAATGCACAATACAGACTGTATTGAGTATTTCTTCCTCAGAAAACAAGAGACTCAAATTGATGTTAATTAAATCGACTGCCGAATGTTTTTTCTTCAGATTTTGAACATTTTAGAAACATTTCAATAGTATACTTTAGTTATCTCGTTTCTCTCATTAAAATATTACTCAAAGTATACAATTCTGCAATACGTTCATCAAGAAGTTACAATTGAAAAATTATCAGTTATTTTTTATTTTCTTGTCATTTTCTGTGAGCATGGTGTTTATACTTATATGAATAACACCTATGGAAATTAATGTTTTTTCTTCCGATTTTAGTTCTGAAAAGGCTACCTTTATCGTCATGGAGCACTGAAAATTAAAGTATCTGCTACATGTAAGATATCTTTCACATACGATCACATAATCAGCTAGGATATCGAAATAACATTCTGATCTGTAATTTGAAAAAAAAATGTGATTTGGACTTCATATAATTTCACATTTGACTCCTTGCAATTTTCGGAGTAAAACCGCTTCACATTCCTTCACATATTTTCACATTTTACATTCATATTACCAGTCACGTACTCTTTATTTATTGTTTGATTCAGGCAGAGCCCAAAGACAACATAGACAACACAATATACATAGATCTAAAAATACAATGTCTAGGATAAAAGAAACTGAGCGAAGGCCTATTTAAGGTCTTAGGGTTGTTTGATTCACCTTCCCCCTCCCCCCAAAGAAAACATATTTTGTGTTTCACATATTTCTAGTCTGATTCTCATCTTTCTTATTTCTAGGTAATTAGTGTGTAATGATGTGGGTTTTATCGAATAATCTTGTTAATGTTAATTTGTTCTCCCATAAATGTTATGAAAGGAAATTGTACAACAAGATATAATTTGGCCAATGGCTACAAATTCTTGTTTGTTTTGACAAATAAACCATTTGGTTGATCGATTGATTAATTGAAATTATACCACATTTTCTTTTAATTTTGCCCCATTTTCACATAATTTTTACATTTTTTTTTACATTTATACACCCTGTAATTATAATGTCTCAGGGACCCGTCCACCTGTTTGCTTGTGGACAAATATTTTCAAAAATCTTTAATAGTCAGTGAAGAAAAATTGCTTCTGGAAATGCGTTGAATAACGTTTCAGAATTCAGATGTCAGATCGAACATTTTATAGCCTTAAGAGGGTTCGATTATGTATAATTTTGTGGCAACACTTTTTGTCAGAAAAATAGAAATGATTTTTGAAAAAATCAAATGTACAAAAGACAATTTTTGGTGATGAATAAGATAAAATGGGCTAAAAGTCACTTCGGACTCGCTGTAATTTACACTTCCAATATCTTAAATTTGGGGATGTAAGTCAAAAGACATTGTCTTCCATATTAACGTGGTAAAGGTTTGTATCTTTAAAAATTTTAGTTTTATCTGTGTGGAACCTTTTTTTTTTGCACCTGAAATGAAAACACATGCGGTTAGAATTGTTAGGTGATGGGTAGTGGGTGAAGGGTTATTTCGCTATGTGTTACGTGTCCCCTCGCCTGGGATCTCCCAAGGCCAGTAGGTGTTAGGTAGTGTGACGGTGGGGAGAGGTGAATGTCTTTGTGTGTTACAGGTTCCCTCCCCTGGGATCTCCCATGGCCAGTAGGTGTTAGGTAGTGTGACGGTGGGGAGGGGCGCACGCCGTGGTGTGTTACAACTTCCCTCCCCTGGGATCTCCCATGGCCAGTAGGTGTTAGGTAGTGTGACGGTGGGGAGGGACGCACGCCGTGGTGTGTTACGGGTTCCCTCCCCTGGGATCTCCCATGGCCAGTAGGTATTAGGTAGTGTGACGGTGGGGAGGGACGCACGCCGTGGTGTGATACGGGTACCGTCCTCTGAGATCTCCCAAGGCCAATGGCCACCAGGGTATGTGAGGAAGGCAATATGAGCCTCCGTGACCTCCTGGCCTCTTGACAGAATCTCATCTGTGACGTGGACGAACGTCTTCAAACTTTTGTCAGTAGCATGGGATACCAAAGCTTTCCTATGATTTCTACGGGCTCTTATGCCCTGTGCATCGGGGGCCTTTCTATATAAGCTATTACGCTGGGCTTTGGTCTGTTCAGATGATCCATATGCAGCTATGGATCTTCCAGCCCAGTGTCTGTTGGAAGCAGTTGTGACATCGCGGAAGGCCCGTCGAATCTGTCTTCTGTTTGTGACAACATGAAGCAAAGACTCTGCAGCATCAGCATAGAAAGGCATGGGGCCGCTCTCCTCGTCGTCTGGGATCTCGCTGTAGGTATGTGGTAGGACAGGCAGAGGGCGCTGTGCAGCGGCTCCGTGTTCTGGTATCTCCCCGCATGTGCGGGGAAGAGCCGGCAGGGGGCGCTGGGCAGCGGCGATGTGAGCTGGGATCTGACTGTAGGCGGGCTCAATGGACAGAACAGCCGGCAATGACCTACAGGACGCCGAATCGTCTGCGGCGCTCCCGCGCGTGCACGCGGGAACGGACGCAGACCGGACCACACCGGAGAGTGTGCCTTCTGGGATCTCGCAGTACACATGCGGCAGGCCAGGGAGAGGCCTCTGGGCCAAGGCAACGTCATCCGGGATCTGGCTGTAAGTAGGTTCGATGGAATTCAGCACAGCGGGCAATGACCTGCAGGAAACAGCGTCGTCCGACGCCATCTTGTCTGAAAGTGTAGGGAGGGAAGCAGACCTCAACAAGCCGGGGAAGGTAACCCCAGGCGGGATGGTCCAAACGTGTGCATCGTCGCTGGCCATGTCGTCATCCTCACTCATCCTTGTTGAGCACAACTTCAAAACCAACACTACAAGGGACGACAAGACCAGACCGACTACTGCCGAAACAGCAACAACAACAGATATGGGAACATGATCTGTTGCCGGGCGCACCTCTGTTCCAGATGTGGTGCCCACCTGCAGTGTAGAGTTGTCTCCCGGTTCTGAAGATGTGGAGTCTTTCTCCGTATGTTCAGGGTAGTGTGTGAGGCTGATGTGGTGATGATCAGTATCTGTTGTGTAAGTGGTTGCTGTTGTGTGTGTCTGACGTTGGTTCTTGGGAGTGGTGAAGAACAACTCCGTGTGTTCATCTTTGTTGAGCAGAATGCAGGTGATGTTCTTTGCATTGTCATGGTTGGCGCTTGCATGGGCTGTGTGTGTGTAGCCGTATCCGGGCTCTGTGGTCGTGAGTGTGTTTTTGTGTTGTCTCTGGACAAATGACATGCCGACACCATCAGAGGTTGCGTTCCCCGTGGACATAGAAACCAGTCGGAAGGTTGTACTTTCCGACAGGTCCAAGGCAATGCCTCCATCGTGTTCCCAAGCCTGCCTGCACTGCTCAATCGCGTTGGTGTTCGGTTTGTCTGCCAGGGTGTCGTCAGTAGCCAAGACAACTGCGGGGGGCTGGATGGAGATCGTGCTCAGAGAGCGATCCAAATCACTACATGCATTTGTCTGACCTTGACGTTATAGGGCAAGTTGTAAATGAATGATGAGTCAAACATCCACGAGAACGAGAGCTGAGGGGTTACCCCATTTGGGGGACGCAGAAGAGGAACCTGGGCACCGCCACAACCAATGTTGCTGACCCTCTGATGGCATTGGCTAACCGAGTTAGGCTCCACATCATTTCATGTGGCTTAGCATCATGGACAGATGACAGCATACCACTGCTGACACGGAGCCTTCCCAGCCAAGGCTGTCCCCCGGAACACATCCTCACCCAAACATGACAGATCAGTCCCACTCAGGTCTAACCAGGTCAGTTGGATGTGACGGAATGACCCCGGGGCAATGCTATGGATTGCATTCAAACCTAGGTTCATGAGCATGGTACCTTTCAATCCGAAGAGCCAGGCAGGGTCTACAACCTGTAACAGGTTGTTCTCAAGATCCAACAGATGCAGGCGAGTGAAGTGCACGAAGCTCCCTGGCTCTATCTGCTTGATGCTGTTGTTTGACAAAATCAGCCGAGTGAGATTCTCCAAGCCGGTGAACCAGGCCTGTTTGACATGTGTCAACCTGTTAGAATCTAGGGACAGTGATTCGAGACTGGAAGCCCAGAAAGGTGTTGTTCTCCACATCAGTGATGTTTGCATCTATACAAAGCCAACGTGACGGACCTCAGAATCGCCCAGCGGGCCAGGCTCTTTTTTGACAGGACGTGGAATGGGTGGCCTCTTATTGCGACACGTTGGGCCCTAGTAAGATAGGGGAATGGGCTTGCAGCAGCAACACCCTCTTTTGGGACCTCACACACGACACATGTGCGAGACCCTTTTGGTTGCCCCAATTTGCCTGTGAAAGGCACACACACTCGCCATCCAGCTACCTTACACCCAGGAAAACTCGGGCCAACTGAAGCTGCACAGGTAGATATCAAGAGGAACAAGAACAACATGGCTGCATCCTCCCTCACACCGCCATTTGCATGCATCCTGTTCGATCGTATCTAGACCTTTCATCCGAGAAACTATATGTCACTTACCTGACGTGTAGCTGGTCAGGATATCTGCATGTATCATCAGTGTCGAGCTTTCAGCCAGCTAAGCACTTCTTTTCCCGTTTTAACAATGATATTTGGTACGTAACAAGGCTTAAACCGCTCGCTGTGGCGGCGCCTGTACACACTTATTTATTTACCAGACTAATAGCTTCATGGTGTTATGTTTATGCATATAGCGATTACCGTATTAGGGCTTGTTATTTCACAAGAGCCGCGGAGAGCCACGCTTTCTGAAATGCAGACTAATCTTATGAAGTAGCTAGTGAGTAGCAAGTAAGAAATATCAAGGTCGTTGAACTGTATGTTTTGGCGAAACAAAGCGATTCGCACAGTGGCTGTTTTAGATTTTGAAGAAATTTCTGGAAGGTGACATGAACGCATTTCCTGGAACTGCGTGGCAATTAATTGTGTTTATTGGGATTTAAAGTTTTGTTGTCGAATAATGTTTTGGTCAATTTGTACATTGGTAGGCTGGCGTGTTCCTAGGTGTTGCTATAAGTTACAATTATGGTAACCAGGTGCAAAGGTATGTCGTTCAGTTGGAAGTGTCATTGCAAGTCTTGTTAGCCCATCTCTGAATTCACGCGTAATATCAGAGGTCAACAATGGAGTGCCAGATGTCTATTAGGACAACATGGTCCAGTTTTCAAAATACCCGCTAGGGGGCAGGAAAGTACTGTCCAGGTGCATTTGGTTTGCGTCTGTGGACAGCCAAATACTGTGAAAAAGTAAGAAACAAGGTAAAAATCTTTGACACTGAACCAGACTTTTTGGTGTCATTATGTCATTAACATCAGGGCATTGCAACCACCCCTCAACATAGACGGGGGTCGCCATAGACTTTCTGGTACTATTAAATATAAGGTCACTGCTATCTGTACAACATGACGCCACATGTAGCGGTGGCTTGCTGACAGTTGGAAATTTAGATAAGTTTATATTTATTTGTGGGAGCTATGATGTGCTGGAAGTTTGTTCTAAGTTTTCTTATGACTTCTACAGTTTGACAGTGTCCATTTTCATTGCTTGACTGTATGATGGGGGAAGGTCTAGATCCGGCACTGTTGTTAAGGCGCGGTCACATTTCCCAACCCGGGGCCCGGCCGGGCAGTCGTTTGGAACGAAAATTATGATATGAGACAGCAAAACACAAAAAATTTTTTAGAAAATTAACCTTGAGCACTATTTGTGTATACTGTGTGAACAAATTGTTTCTTTTCGTTCACGCAAACAACCCGGCCGGGCCCCGGCTTGGAAATGTGACCGTGGCTGAGGTGTAGGTGCGGAGGGTATTGACTATGAAAGAAATCAAGTTATGGGAACTACTGAAGTTTGATAATTTCCATGATATAGTTTTCATACAAAACTCTTTAAAACTCTTTATTTACAAATGGGTAGCCTATTAGACTCGGATAGTTACAAATTGATCTGTTTATATACAAATACGATATACATACATATCAATATTTTTGAAATGCTTCCCAGTGACTAACCACCCATTGACATTATGAATTAACATGGCGAACTCTTCCATCAGAATTGAGATCTAGTATGGCACCAAGACTGGCAACAGAAGGCCTTTGATTCGGTAACGCGAGTCTTGTTCAGTTCGACAGTAAATGTAAAACATTATCAAAACAAGATACTTTTAAATCATGTACAAATGTAGAAGTAATGAATGAAGTATGTAAGTTTGGGGTTTAAGTCAGAGTGCTAACCTCCTAGTGGTATTCCCCGGGCAACAGCTACAGCAATGACTCTGGGTTGCGATACCATCGGGGGCGGGGTTGGGGAACTGGCAGGTTTTCCTGCAGAGCTCCCACCCGCTCCTGGCAGGTCTAACCATGGTGGGACAGTTCCCAGGGGAGCTGCTGCTGGCTAATAGCACCTGCACCGCCTGTCCCCGCGGGGCGGTATATAAACCCCCGCAGGGTTGTGCGCTGGGCTAGCAACCCGCCACACAAAAACCAATTGCTACGAAACCCCGTCAAACAAGGAACTTATCTAGGACTGATTCTGCCGGATTATTGACCCAGGACCGATTGGACTTAAGATTGAAAGCAAAGTGTGACACTTTGCATGTAGCCACCTGGAATGTTCTCTCAATGAAAGAGGCTGGCTCGGCTGATCTAGTGGCAAACGAACTGTCTCGTCTAAACATTACAATAGCAGGGCTGACAGAGGTACGCTGGCCGGGTTCCGGTACCTGTTCAGCCAACGGATTCACCTACTTGTGGTCAGGAAGGGACGATGGCTTGCATCGCCAAGGTGTAGCTCTCGCCCTGGCCCCTTCTGCTCATCGCTCTCTCGTCTTCTGGAAACCTGTAAGCAACAGGCTACTTTTAGCCCGCCTGCGACACCAGCATGGTAGAATCTCCATCATAGTGGCCTACGCCCCCACTGATGTTGCCTCCGAAGATGACAAGGACGAATTTTACACTAACCTTTCAACGTTGACCGCAGGTATCTCTCGACATGATGTCACTTGGATTCTTGGTGATCTCAATGCCACTACAGGCTCCCATAGGTCTGGCTTTGAAAACTGTCTTGGCCCCATGGCATAGGCAATTGCAATGACAATGGTAGACGTCTTCTAGAGTTCTGCACCAGCTTTCATCTTCGTACTGAGCGCTCCTTTTTCCAACATAAGGCTATTCATTGCAGGACGTGGATTAGCAATGATGGCCGTACCACTAAAGAAGTCGACCACATCCTTACCAGTCGGCGGTGGCATACCTCCTCCAACTGCCGTGTATACCGTACAGCGGAGTTTGGGAACACGGATCACAGGCTTCCTGCCATGACTGTCTGTCTCCGTCTACAAAAGAACCCTGCGTCGACTAACCAGCGCAAATTCGACCTAAATGGTCTACAGACAGAATCTACTAGGTGCCGTTTCCAACTTCAGTTGAAAAACCGATTCTCTGTTCTATCGGCCGCAGATGAAGTGGATGACCCACAGAAAATCTGGAAGGACTTCAAACAAAGTATCACGAAAGCCGCTTCAAGGACTCTCGGATACCGTAGGTCCAAAAAGAAGAAGCACTTCCTGTCCGAAGAAACGCTGAGCGTGGTGGAGGCTCGTCGAAGAGCCAGACTAAGAGGTCACAGAGAAGAATATAGACGTCTGAATTCTAGTCGCAACAAACTTCTCCGTGAGGACAGGCAGCGGTGGGTCGATGACCTCGCCGACCAAGCAGAGACTGCCGCCCGTACAGGTAACCATGGTTCTTTGTACAGGACATTGCGGACCCTCATTGGGAAAAGAACTCCTCCAACATCAAGCGTAAAGGCCCTTGACGGGTCAGACCTGGAATCGCAGGAGCAACAGCTGAACCGCTGGAAGGAACATTTCAGTAGCTTACTGAACCGCCCGCCGCACCCCGTCCCCGCAGCTGAGGCCCTAGCCAACCTGGCCACTGAGGACTCTACCATCTCAGCTGATCCACCCACTGTGGATGAAGTGCAGAAAGCGGTAGACAAGCTCAAGTCAGGACGTGCTGCCGGTGGCGACGGCATCCCTCCAGAACTGCTACTGAAAGGCGGCCCAGCAGTGGCACAGTGGTTACATAGGCTCATCACCGCCATTTGGAAATCTGACACCATTCCTTCAGACTGGCGTCATGGAGTCATTCTCCCCTTTTGGAAGAAGGGCCCAAAGGACATCTGCAACAACTATAGGGGCATCACACTACTCAGTGTTCCAGGGAAAGTATTTGCCCATGTTATTCTTGCAAGGCTTCGTCCCCTTCTCCTCCTCAAGCAACGTCCGGAGCAGAGTGGGTTTACACCCGGGCGTTCCACGGTGGATAGAGTCCTTTCTCTCAGGCTCTTAGCTGAGATGAGGAGGGAATACAGGAAGCCGTTGTATGCTGCCTACGTCGATTTGAAACAAGCATTTGACTCTGTTGACAGACAATGCCTGTGGAAAGTCCTCAGGATCCTCGGTGTGCCCTCCAAACTCCTGGACCTTCTGTCCCTCTTGTACTCAGACACTACGTCATGTGTCCGTGTCAACGGACAGACCTCGGATCCCTTTACCATCAACAGTGGCGTTGTACACGCGTTTACAGTGCACACGCGTTTACAGTGCACACGCGTTTACAGTGCACACGCGTTTACAGTGCACACGCGTTTACAGTGCACACGCGTTTACAGTGCACACGCGTTTACAGTACACGCGTTTACAGTACACGCGTTTACAGTACACGCGTTTACAGTACACGTGTTTATACACCATGGCCGGTAGATTGGCGCTAGCTGGCCGAGTACGAACCGGCCTAGCCCCCGGGCC
>NW_017804464.1:5274191-5316238 GCF_001625305.1 Branchiostoma belcheri
ACTGTAAACGCGTGTACTGTAAACGCGTGTACTGTAAACGCGTGTACTGTAAACGCGTATACTATAAACGCGGGTATTTTAACGCGTGTACTGTAAACGGGTTTACTGTAAACGCGTGTACTGTAAACGCGTGTACTGTAAACGCGTGTACTGTAAACGCGTGTACTGTAAACGCGTGTACTGTAAACGCGGGTATTGTAAACACGTGTACTGTAAACGCGGGTACTGTAAACTGTAAACGCGGGTATTGTAAACTGTAAACGCGTGTACTGTAAACGCGTGTACTGTAAACGCGTGTACTATAAACGCGGGTATTTTAACGCGTGTACTGTAAACGGGTTTACTGTAAACGCGTGTACTGTAAACGCGTGTACTGTAAACGCGTGTACTGTAAACGCGTTTACTGTAAACGCGTGTACTGTAAACGCGTGTACTGTAAACGCGTGTACTGTAAACGCGTGTACTGTAAACGCGTGTACTGTAAACGCGGGTATTGTAAACACGTGTACTGTAAACGCAGGTACTGTAAACTGTAAACGCGTGTGCTGTAAACGCGTGTACTGTAAACGCGTGTACTGTAAACGCGTGTACTGTAAACGCGTGTACTGTAAACTGTAAACGCGTGTACTGTAAACGCGTGTACTGTAAACGCGTGTACTATAAACGCGTGTACTGTAAACGCGTGTACTGTATACGCGTGTACTGTAAACTGTAAACGCGTGTACTGTAAACGCGTGTACTGTAAACGCGTGTACTGTAAACGCGTGTACTATAAACGCGGGGATTTTAAACGCGTGTACTGTAAACGCGGGTACTGTAAACGCGTGTACTGTAAACGCGTGTGCTGTAAACGCGTGTGCTGTAAACGCGTGTGCTGTAAACGCGTGTGCTGTAAACGCGTGTGCTGTAACGCGTGTGCTGTAAACGCGTGTGCTGTAAACGCGTGTAGTGTAACGCGTTACTGTAACGCGGTACTGTAAACGCGTGTACTGTAAACGCGTGTGCTGTAAACGCGTGTACTGTAAACACGGGTACTGTAAACGCGTGTACTGTAAACGCGGGTACTGTATTAAATATCCAAGGTATCTTTGTCTGGCGTCAGTTAAACTGCTAAAAATCCAAGGAGACGAGGCTCGATGTGGAGTTGATCTAGCCTTGGTAACGTTAACCTTTTTCCACGGGCCGAACTAAATGTGTTTCACCGGCAATTGCTGTAAGATTATGTCTTTACCTGACAGCCTATCTGTCTAATTGGCCTTTCTGAACACTGCCGTGCTAAAATTATCGGAACCGACCTCGTAAAAATGCCCCAACGTGCTTTAATGTGCCGGCGGAGGGGGGCACTCCCAGCGCCGTAGAGATGCCGTGGAGCTCCCGGTGGCATGATTACCAGGCTAAAACCAAGGCGCCTCCTTTTAATACTAGATAATACAGACGCCAGACTACTAGATTAGCCAAGACCAATATATTTTGTGGGAGTGGCCGACTTTAAGGCGATGAATTTAATGAAATTCACGGCAAAAAAAAGCCACCGCGTCAGAGGAGCCATGTCCTCGGGACCAGCGGCAGATTCGCCCGCGAGAAGTCCCGTAGCGTCCCCCGCTGCGGTGGCTGTTGTACTTTGCTTGCAGCCTTAACCAGGGAAATCAGGCTTAGAAGTGTTCGCTAAGTCCGTTACCAATTCCTTTAAGCAATAGGACTTTTTGGGCAGGCTATACTTCCAACCGGCCCCTAAAACCAACCCCGTAAAAATTCCCGGCCGACCGCCTGGGCCTAGGCGGGCGGGCAGCACTCCCAGCGCCGTAAACATACCGGGGAGCGCCCGATGATTCATTAAAGTAACAAATGAGATCACACCTGTGTCTAAGCTAATCTGATCTAATTACTTAATTGAGAATAGGTCATTTTACAATCATAGCTTAAAAGATGGCTACTTTCCTCAACCCTGCAGAATATCGTGGGGCTAGAGCGGTTCATCCAGCCCGCTAGAATCCAACCGGCACGGCAAGGCCGGCCCGAGAATACGCCGACCCGTTGGCCGGTCAGATTGACGCTTGCATGCCGAGTACGAGCCGGCCTAGCAGCCGGGTCTGGCCCTGGTACTGACTGGCACTTCTAGGGTCCCCTCCTCTGCTTTATCACGGTTAAAGCCACAAAAATCGCCCGGTAACTACTGGACTAATAAAACACTGAGATTCCCCCTCTCCTAGGCTGCAAGGCCGCGACGACAGTCCAACGGTGACTCAGATACGCCGCACCGCATGTACACGCGTTTACAGTTTACAGTACACGCGTTTACAGTACACGCGTTTACAGTACACGCGTTTACAGTACACGCGTTTACAGTACACGCGTTTACAGTACACGCGTTTACAGTGCACACGCGTTTACAGTGCACACGCGTTTACAGTGCACACGCGTTTACAGTGCACACGCGTTTACAGTGCACACGCGTTTACAGTGCACACGCGTTTACAGTGCACACGCGTTTACAGTATACACGCGTTTACAGTACACGCGTTTACAGTACACGCGTTTACAGTACACGCGTTTATACACCATGGCCGGTAGATTGGCGCTAGCTGGCCGAGTACGAACCGGCCTAGCCCCCGGCCTAGGCCCTACAGTGCACACGCGTTTACAGTGCACACGCGTTTACAGTGCACACGCGTTTACAGTGCACACGCGTTTACAGTGCACACGCGTTTACAGTCCACACGCGTTTACAGTACACGCGTTTACAGTACACGCGTTTACAGCAGTGCACACGCGTTTACAGTACACGCGTTTACAGTACACGCGTTTACAGTACACGCGTTTACAGTGCACACGCGTTTACAGTGCACACGCGTTTACAGTGCACACGCGTTTACAGTGCACACGCGTTTACAGTGCACACGCGTTTACAGTGCACACGCGTTTATACAAGGGTGCGTCTTGGCTCCCACCATCTTTAACACCGCCATTGACCATGTCATGGCAAAGACAGTGTCCCAGAGCGGCTGTGGTGCAAGCTTTGGCAACGTCACCATCTCCGACCTGGACTATGCGGATGATGTAGCCATTCTTGCCGAAGTAGTACAGGTGCTCAAGCATGCCCTGGAAGTCATGAACCTGGAGACACAACCCCTCGGACTGATGATTAGCTGGGGAAAGACTAAGGTCCAAAGCCTGAGCGACTTCCAACCGCCTCCTGCTCCCCCAGTGATTGATTCCCATGAGGTGGAGGTTGTCAACAAGTTCAACTACCTCGGCAGCACGATCACCACCGACTGCAAAAGCACGGCTGATATCAGGATCCGTGTTGCCCGGGCCGCCACAGCGATGGCCAACCTCAGTAAGATCTGGTCCGACAGACGGCTGTCAGTGCATACCAAGCTCAGGCTTTACAACAGCCTAGTCCTCTCCATCCTGTTGTATGGTGCTGAAGCATGGACTCTGACGTCCACACAGGAGCGGCACTTAGATGCTTTCGATGCCAAATGTTTGCGCAGGATTCTGGGAATTAGGTGGTATGACCGTGTGACCAACATCGCCTTACGCCAGTCAACAAACCAGCCTCCAGTCTCCCAGAAGATTCGAGCTGCCCGCCTCCGACTCTTCGGCCACCTCGCCAGATCATCTCCGCCCTCAGAACCAGCCAGACTACTGCTGGAACCCACACCTACTAACTGGACCCGACCCAGGGACAGGCCCAGACAGAAGTGGCTGGATGTCCTGTCATCAGACCTGAGAGCAGCAGGGCACAACCTAACTACAGCCTGGGCAGCGGCGCAGAACAGAAGTGCTTGGAGGACACTTTGCCGGGGCGCTACGCTTCTAGGAGCATGCGGACTTGAATGAATGAATGAATGAATGTAAGTTTGTTTCAAAATGTTTCACAAAGTCATTAGAGATCGATACTATTTTAAATAGTTTTTAGCATTTTATATCTTAGATCTAATGTTAGCCTTTTATTATTGATATAAATCCTTTCTAGTGTACGTGAAAGTGATCTCGAACCAGTTTAGCTCACTGAAGAGCTAATCTTCCACTGGTCGTGACAGAGAAGACAGACGCTATGTACAGTATTTACAGGTTCATTGTACCGGGGAAATTCCCCTAGCTCTTTTCGACAAACACAATGAACAGTGGACCACGGCTTAACGTCCCGTCTTAAGGACTGCAACCCTAAACAGTAGCGTGCATGTAGGGTGAGCGACAACAGCTGGGATTCGAACTCCCAACCTCTTAGGCCAGAGGCAGGATCGCTAACCACTGGACTACGCACGCTAGTACATTGTATTTACATCGATCCCTGCATTTATACCCCCGGGGACTAAACAAATAAAGATCCACTATTAAGGTGGTTATGTCAACGAATGTCAAAGTGTTTCGTGAGTTCTACAGTTTTACAGTGTCCATTTTCATTGCTTCACTGTACGACGGAGGAGGGTCTAGATCCGGCGTGGTTGTTACGGGTCTGTGAGGTGTAGGCGCGGTGGGTATGGTTGCGCTCCCGTTGGTAAGTGTAGGCGCGGTGGGCGGTGGGCTGTGAGTCCGGGTTGGGGTTTGGTTTTGCCAGTTGCTCCCGGAGGGTGTATTTGCCCTCCCGTTGGTTGGTGCTGTCAAGGAGGGTAGGTACATGCGTTCCCGGCCGAAAGCTTGATGTTGAACTGGCCGAACTGTATAAAATAAACAAGACGACAATTTAAGAACGCAAACCGTGAAGACGGTAACTTACTCTATTAATACTTCACAAGAACCACATGTCCTAGGAACAAGAGGGGGAAAAGGTCAGTAGCTTTCCATTAACTCGATTGATAATTAATAAACATGGACCATACGTCACCCAAAGGTCCTCATTGGGTATGTAAATTAGGTCATGATTTGCATTCAAAAATGTCGATCATCGTGTAAGCTACTTTCAGTTCATGACACTCTGTGGTTCCAAAATCTAAAACAAAATTGCACCTCTACAGTTCCATATATTTTCTACTTAAAAACTAAGAAGTGACACTAGTTTGGGACCCCTAGCATCTTGTTCTGGAACAGCAGGGCAGTTTGTGTAAAAATCTTAGAGGGAGGATAACTCAAGAAGCGGCGGACGGATTGTTATATTTTTAGTACGTAGGTAGCTTAAGTGATGCTTGACATAATTAAATGATAATTATGCAAATCAGGAGCTTATTTGTATAATCAATGAGAAATTTCTACAAATCTTCTGTATTCCTAAAAAAGCCTATGGAACACTTGTGACGTATAATTGGATATGAGAGGTACAGCTGAAGATATAGATTATGTAAATGAAGACCTTATTTGCATAATTAATGTCAAATTTCTATAATTCCATAGCAGTAACTGTCAGGCCGTTCATACTTGCCGCATTTGGACTTTAAGGCAAGGTGAACATCAATAAACATATTTTTTTTATTTAATCCAATCACAACTTATTAGCATAATATATGAGGAAGTCCTAGAATAGCCTTCTATTTCTACGTTATGATAAGGCTGCCATTGGGTGGAGAATATGACCAACTGATAGACATGTATTACTTTCCACGATGGAAATGATCAAAATAAGAAAAATGTATAATTTCCTCAGTCAACATCATTTGGCGAAGGTATGAGATCGTGGAACTCTTATTATAAAGTGACGTTTAACAATTTGAATGTGATATTTCAACATGTTTTCAATGCATCCTCATGCCGTATTCAGTGAGTCATTCAGCTCTATCCCAAATAGGTCACGACCCGTTCTTGATTGTTCTAGCCGTGTGGGGAGGGGGGTGGTCACTTCCGGGATGACATTCTCATAGAAGATCGCATTTCATGACACCAAAACCAAACAGTTGGCACAAACCAAGGTATTTTTGGGTAGTCATCTAGCCGATTTAGCTCCCACATTATGTGCAGGATTCTTGGTTCAACGGTTGCTAATAAAACCGTGGATATCGATCGCTGTATTACGAAACCTAGCCAGGCCAAGTGCTGCATGTTTATCGTCCCATATATGCAAATTAGGTCCATACATATAGCAGAGGAAGTGGAAGAAAATGACATGAAACTCCCATACCTGTAGTAGTCTGTGCTGCCGGTGGTCTTTGTCTAGAGTTTCTGGGTCGTCTGCGACAACAATAACACCCCAGGCCGAACATAAGTACAACCAGGCACGAACACACGCCGGCTGCGATACCCGGCAACCCGCGAAAATCCCCGGAAACCCCCAAGAAGATAAACAAACCCAGTGGGATCAACAGTATGAAGGCGGTAAAGAATGAAATGACGGCACATGGATGTTGGCTAAGTCTTGTTTGACGAGGACTGCCGTACCCTACGCCAAAGCTGCCCCCTCCACCACCACCGATATCCCCTCCGCAATCTCCCATGGATCCTCCAAATTGAATCTCTCCTTTACGAAGACGCTACATGTACGTGTGGTAAAATACGCAGCAAGCTGAAGACAACGATATTGAACTGACAAGACTCGAAGTAACAGTACGGGTTCCAATCGGGACGTCCAGTACTAGTGTGCGCATTTCCTCTCTGATTCCGATGAAGTACTTCCTGTTTACATGTAAAATAGCTATGACGACGTAGGGGCAACTTCCTGTTGTAAGGGATGGTATCGGGTTACCGGCGCTACACGTTTGACCCCGGTGGTAATCTCCAAGCAGATCATACGGTGGCAAGACTGAATCTGTTGCCCACAGGAGTGTCCAATAGCCACTGGGCACTCCTCTGGCCACGGTCTTGCCATCGTATCTGCTTGGAAATTACCTAGGAGAGTACCCAGGCTAGTATGTGAATGGGTTTGAGTAAGAATTGACAGAGCAGACCATATGCGAAGGTAAACATTATGCATTTGCTTTGCAAAAGTTACCTTTCTAGTTTTCTAATCTAATAGCTAATCTCATAGTACGTACCATTGATACAAAGTAAGAACCGTTACCAGACGGATGCAATGTTGGTATCAATACTTAGTTATTCAACAATGTACCAGAATATATGATAACTTTCTACCAACTATAGCTACTTGTCCTAAACATCATTACACAATTATATATACCGTTGTTTATGTTTATGTATAGAAATTAATATAGTAGTATACATGCAAGCATTGTACAAATCGGAGGGTTGTTTCAAAACATGTGACGTCACCTGTTGCTGATTTGCTATATAATATTGCTGCCATAATCTGTTCTAAAGATAGTTCATCTTTACAAAAGTACTGGAAGAATTCGAAGAACAAAATAAAATATCGTTTTACAGTACAGAGAACGTTTGAGCGTTATACTATACATCATTCTAATACTGAACTTATCACCATTAGACAGTGCGAGTAATTATTATGCTTCTTTCCCGTCTAGATATACCATAACAAGTAAATAAAAAGCGCAGTCATCTTCGTTGAACAGTTCTTTTTGTCGCATAGAAGTGATTGACAATGATTTAACATCTCTTTTTTCACTAGACTGCTGAATTCAAATGTTATAGTCGTAAAGACATATCTATGACAGTTCCAAGAATACCCGCGCAATGTCCTAACGCCCGACAACTGTCACAGTGTCCAGTTCAAGTCTACAGTTTTCTGGATATGTCCATGTTGATCGCTTCACTGTATGCTGGGGCTGGTCTAGATCCGGTCTTGACGCCATGGACGTGTAGGTCCCGAAGTCCGTCGGTATTTATTTATTTATTGATCTCAATACGCCCATGTTGGTTGGAGGAATCCCGGAGGAGGTGGTTGTGATCCCGTTGGTGGATATGGTCCCGGAGGGGGTGGTTGTGATCCCGTTGGTGGATATTGCAGTCCCGGAGGAGGTGGTTGTGATCCCGTCGTTGGATATGGCAGTCCCGGAGGGGGTGGTTGTGATCCCGTTGGTGGATATTGTCCTGGAGGAGGTGGTTGATCCGCAGGTGGNTATGGCAGTCCCGGAGGAGGTGGTTGTGATCCCGTTGGTGGATATGGCATTCCCGGAGGACGTGGTTGTGATCCCGCAGGTGGATCTTGTCCCGGAGGGGGTGGTTGTGATCCCGCAGGTGGATCTTGTCCCGGAGGGGGTGGTTGCCCGCCGAGTGGTGGTGTTGTCCCGGACGAAATGGTTGCGATCTTGCCGGTAGTCTCAGTCTCAGAAGGGGTATTCTGGTCCCGAAATAAAATGAAAAATTTCAATTTGAGAATGCAAGAGCTAAGACGGTAATTAGAACCTTTTGATAAAATTTAGTCAAAACATATAAAATATTTGTGTAAGGCTTTACGATATAAGACTTTTTTATAAAACTTTTTTTGATATAAGTTTAAAGAAACAAAATATTTGAATCCCATACCTGTTTCCCATACTTGTTCCAATCCCATCTTTGGTTGTTCCGCCGGTTGTTATTTTTAATCGTTTCCTGTTTTTTACAGTGATATGTCAGGTAGATGAGTAGAATAGTTAGGATCAAACACAGGGCGACCCCGATACCAAAGATCGGACTAAGGACTATCGTGAGGCCGACAAATGCAGCGAAACCTAAAGCGGGACAGAAAATACAGACAAATACACAGAATGCTTTGGGATGGTGCTCCAATGACAACGGTTCACTAGTAGTAGTACTGCTCCCTCCTCTGGTTCTGCTTGTCTTGGTTCTCTTTGTCCCGGGTGTGTTTGTCCTGGACCTTCCGCCACTGGAACTCCACCCACCAAAATCAAAACCTCCTCCGCCACTATCAGAAAACCCTCCGCCACTGTCACAACTCCCACCACCTCCGCCACCACCACCACCACTGTCACAGCCACCACCACCACCACCCCCTCCGCCACTGTCACAGCCCCCACCACCGCCCCCTCCACCACTGTCACAGCCCCCACCACCGCCACCTCCGCCAAAATCACACCCCCCTCCGCCAAAATCACAGTCTCCCATGGATAGATCTGCCTGCCCGCTTTGGGGGCCACAATACTAGTACTCAGCAAGCTGAAGCAGTACACTCAGCGATAGGACGTGTACTAGTATATATCTGAGGCGTAAAATGGCACGAGTCCCAAACAACACGTCCTATTTGTACATTTTCTACAAGCACTTTCTGTCAAAAATAGCAGGCGGCTCGCTATGGCGTCAGTACCCTGACACACCTACTGTGTGAGTCATGGTCGAGTACACAGAGGAATAAAAGAAGGGACATTGTAAAATCAAGACGGTTAACATACCTTTTTTAACAGCCATTCAGACTTCAAAACACACTTAAGTCTCAGAAGATATATCTGTTAGATAACTTAAGACGATTTTGACAAATATGTAATAAGTATGAGAGGGAAAACAAAAAGTATAATTACAATCATACGCTTTTAGTACCCTAGATAAAAAAATTGCCTCGCCCGGTTATTAACCGAATAACTGACCCAAACATGATCGTAGCCGATGATTATCAGGGGTACTGTATTTCTTAAAATAGATATTGCGTGAGGAATCGTGACAAACTAAGATGAAATATGAAAGAAAACAAGTTATGTGGACCATTTAAAAAGATAATTTGAACTAAAACCAGAACAAATAGGCACACAGCTCCTTAAAATTCATATATTCAATCATAACCCAACTGGCCAGCTCTTTCAATTCGTTACATATCAATCTGGTTATATACAAATACATGTATACAAGAAAAAATTCTTTCTTTAGTGTTTAATCTTTTGAAATGTTTTAGAGTATACTGTGGCGAATAAATTAAACACGAGACCCTGTGCCCAACCTGTGTAACCACACGTAAACGCGGTCAATGAACCCAAGAGTGGACGCAATGACCTCTAAATTTAAGCGTAATGCACACTTAAAACAACTCTGTAATCCTTTCGTATATATTTTAAATTATTATACAGCTATGAAGAGATAATGTAGATATGAATAAAGAAGATGCATGATTAAAATTGAGTGTTGCCAAATGAGCACGATACATTATTAAAATTCAATGGGGTAACATACAATAGATCTACTTGTGAAACTGCTGCGTACGAATGTTGAAATGTAGTAATACCATGTCCGAACACTTTAGGGATTGTTTTATTCTACAAAACGTACATAATGTTTGTACGTACATTTATAGCTTGAAACGTGATTTGCGCTATAGGTCGATGTATAGCACACTCCATTATATGCATTGAACATTGATGTTCGCCCGTAGCAATAGAAATTTCCATCCCTTTGTTCAATGCTGAGACGTTCTGTAGGTCAAATATTTGAATAATGAATAATGCCCGGTTATTATCGGTCAATGCCTGACAGTTACTTTTGATTTTTACTTTAAAGTAGAATAGTACAAGCTTCAACAAGAATTCTGAGATTTCATACCTCTATGAAATATATGAGTTTTTGTAAATGTTTTTTTGCCTCAGTGATTATGGAAATAAGGTCGTAATTAGCATAATCTAGTTCAATTCATGGTTTTCTAAATTCAAGTTACAATATTTGAATAATGAATAATGCCCGGTTATTATCGGTCAATGCCTCACAGTTACTTTTGTTTTTTTACTTTAAAGTTGAATAGTACAAGGTACAAATATCTGTAATGTATTTTTGTTGTAAAGACTGTAAAGGGTTACAGGTTCTATCATGACTTTCCGAAGCGGCTGTTTTACGCCGAAGGGGTGCTATACCGACAGAGGTACAGATACAGATCATGCAATTCTTACTTTCCAGAATTCCACCATTTGTCTACCTCTAGGTCCTCCTGGTCAGATTCTGGGGCCCTTATATTCACCCCCATTGCTATGTCTACCCTTTTGTCCGTCTCCCCACGGGCAAACATACATCCAAACCCACACAAAATTGTAGCCTCTTTTACAGACATTCCGGGATCGGTCTTTTTTTGAGGGGGTGTTCTCTGATCGAACGTAGATCATGGGCAATAGAAGCTCCGGCCGCCAACCCTACATAGGTATCCCTTATTCTATTGCTTGCGATCTACGTTTGATCAGAGACCCCCCCCCCCCTCTCAAAAAAAAATGAATAAAACGACCGATCCCTGAACGTCTGCAATGTAGGCTAAGAAAATTGCGCAATGAATCTCATGGTAAATATCTTTCTTGCTTCTCTTATATTCTCCAAGTGCTGCCGTTTTTGTCCAGATTTCCAAACAAAACGACAGTAGCACATCATCATTTATCACTATATTTTTCTTGTTTTTCTTGTTAAAGAAAGTTAGGAAGAATGATTCAATTTTGCATGTATGTAATTTTGTATATTTTCACATACTAACTTATATAGTTTATGATCCGGTTCTATTGCTTAAAGATTTAAAACACCTATGATATCTAGAGCATGTCTTTAATGTAAGATTAAGTAGTAAGTGACACGTTTGTTGATTTCTTATCTTCTAATCTATTAACCAAAATGGTGAGTACAATAATGTTCTCATAAGCAAGCAACAGCACTACAGCACTCTGATATTTGTATCTATATTTATATGTGATTAACTTGTATTTTATATCCTCCTTTGCAGCTACCAATTAAAGTTGTTATTACAACAGCAAAGTAAAAAGTAAGAAGCATAACGTACTTAATGAATAAATAAATATTGATATTGATGTCCAATGATGTACCAGCAAAATAAAATCAAATCTCTCTATCATCATCAAGTTACTAGGATTTTAGACTTACTTACTTGGACTTAGGAGCTCTTTAGCATCATTGCACCTTGTTGGCTATGGTCATGTATAGAAAATGATATATAAATGAATGAGATAGTATACATGTAAATATATACAAAAAGAAGGTCGTTTCGGCTTAGGAGTTCTTTAGCATCATTGCACCTTGTTGGCTATGGTCATGTATAGAAAATGATATATAAATGAATATGATAGTATACATGTAAATATAAACAAAAAGAAGGTCGTTTCGGCTTAGGAGTTCTTTAGCATCATTGCACCTTGTTGGCTATGGTCATGTATAGAAAATGATATATAAATGAATATTATAGTATACATGTGAATATATACAAATAGCAAGGTCGTTTCGACACAGCAACTTACTAACCTGTATGTAACTGTAGCAAATTGCAGTTGTGCTGCCACAATCTGCTCAGTAAGTACTTTTTTTTTACAGAAATACTGGAAGAACTAGTCCAAGAATAAGAAGTAGATATCGTTTTACAGCCGAGATAATTTGGGGACGCTATTTATATAAGCCCATATGCTGAATCCCTGTACTTTATCAAGATATACCATAATAAGTAAATCAAGGGAGCAGTACTGGTCACATCCATTGTGCAGTTCTTTCTGTCGCAGGGTTTAACAGAAGCGATAGAAGAACGTTAACTGCCTGACAATGGTTTAATCTGACGGCGGCTACCTTTTGTCATAAGACTGTTGAATATAAATGTTCTAGTTCTAAAGACACATCTTTGACAGTTCCAAGAATGTCCTCGTAGCATTGCAGTGTCCCGTGAAGTCTACAGTTTTCTGGATATGTCCATGTTGATCACTTCACTGTATGTTGGGGCTGGTCTAGATCTGGTCTTGACGCCATGGACTTGTAGGTCCTGAAGTCGGTCGGAATACGCCCGTTAGCATGGATCCCGGAGGGGGTGGCTGTGATCCCGTCGGTGGATATGGTAGTCCCGGAGGGGGTGGTTGTAATCCCGTTGGTGGATATTGTCCCAGAGGGGGTGGTTGCCTGACCGCTCGGAGGTATTGTCCCGGAGGGGGTGGTTGCCTGTCCGCTCGGAGGTATTGTCCCGGAGGGAGTGGTTGTCTATTCGCTCGGAGGTATTGTCCCGGAGGGGGTGGTTGTAATCCCGTTGGTGGATATTGTCCCAGAGGAGGTTGTTGCCTGACCGCTCGGAGGTATTGTCCCGGAGGGGGTGGTTGTCTATTCGCTCGGAGGTATTGTCCCGGAGGGGGTGGTTGCCTGTTCGCTCGGAGGTATTGTTCCGGAGGGAGTAGTTGTCTGTCCGCTCGGAGGTATTGTCCCGGAGGGGGTGTTGTCACGGATGAAATGGTTGCGATCTTGCCAGTAGTCTCAGTCTCAGAAGGGGTATTCTGGTCCTAAAATAAAAAGAATAATTTCAATTTGAGAATGCAAGAACTGAGAGGATAATAAGAACATTTTGATAAAATCTAGTTAAAACATATAAACCATTTGTGTAAGGCTTTATAATATAAGATTTAGCACTCTAAAGAAAATAGAAAATATTTGAATCCCATACCTGTGTTTGTTTGTTCCGCCGGTTGTTCTTTTTAATCGTTTCCTGTTTTTTACAGTGATATGTCAGGTAGATGAGTAGAATAGTTAGGATCAAACACAGGGCGACCCCGATACCAAAGATCGGACTAAGGAATATCGTGAGGCCGACAAATGCAGCGAAACCTAAAGCGGGACAGAAAATACAGACAAATAAACAGAATGCTTTGGGATGGTCCTCCAATGACAACGGTTCACTCCGGCTCATTCCCACCGGTGTCCTTCCTCTGGTTCTGCTTGTCTTGTTTCTCTTTGTCCCGGGACTGTTCGTCCTGGATCTTCCGCCACTGGAACTCCACCCACCAAAATCAAAACCGCCTCCGCCACTATCAAAAAACCCTCCGCCACTGTCACAACCCCCACCACCACCACCTCCGCCACTGTCAAAAAACCCTCCGCCACTGTCACAACTCCCACCACCACCACCTCCGCCACTGTCACAACCCCTCCGCCACTGTCACAACCCCTCCGCCACTGTCACAACCCCTCCGCCACTGTCAAAGCCCCCTCCGCCACTGTCACACCCCCCTCCGCCACTGTCACACCCCCCTCCGCCAAAATCACAGTCTCCCATGGATAGATCTGTCTGCCCGCTTTGGGGGCTACAATAATAGTACTCAGCAAGCTAGAGCAGTACACTCAGCGATAGGACGTGTGCTAGTATATAGGCGTAAAATGGCACAGGTTCCAAACAAGACGTCCTATTTGTACATTTTCTACAAGCACTTTCTGTCAAAAATAGCAGACGGCTCGCTATGTCGTCAGTACCCTGACACACCTACTGTGTGAGTCATGGTCGAGTACACAGAGGAATAAGGGACATTGTAAAATCAAGACAGTTAACATACCTTTTTTTAACAGCCATTCGACTTCAAAACACACTTAAGTCTCAGAAGATATATCTGTTAGATAACGTAAGACGATTTTGACAAATATGTAATAAGTATGAGAGGGAAAACAAAAAGTATAATTACAATCATACGCTTTTAGTACCCTAGATAAAAAAATTGCATCGCCCGGTTATTAACCGAATAACTGACCCAAACATGATCGTAGCCGATGATTATCAGCTGTACTGTATTTCTTAAAATAGATATTGCGTGAGGAATCGTGACAAACTAAGGTGAAATATGAAAGAAAACAAGTTATGTGGACCCTTTAAAAAGATAATTTGAACTAAAACCAGAACAAATGGGCACACAGCTCCTTAAAATTCATATATTCAATCATAACCCAACTGGCCAGCTCTTTCAATTCGTTACATATCAATCTGGTTATACGCGAATACATGTATACAAGAGAAATTGTTTCTTTAGTGTTTATTCTTTTTGAAATGTTTTCGAGCGTAGTGTGGTGAATAAATTAAACATGAGACGCTGTGCCCAACCTGTCTAACCACACATAAACGCGGTCAATGAACCCACTATGATTGTGTACGCAGAGTGGACGCTATGACCTCTAAATTTAAACTTTAAACGACTCTGTAACCCTTTCGTATATATTTGAAATTAGTATACAGCTATGAAGAGATAATGTAGATATGAATAAAGAAGATGCATGATTAAAATTGAGTGTTGCCAAAATCGAGGACGATACATTATTAAAATTCAATGGGGTGCCATACAATAGATCTACTTGTGAAACTGTTGCGTACGAATGTTGTTGGAATGTTGTATGAATATTGCCGAACACTTTAGGGATCGTTTTATTCTACAATACGTACATAATGTTTTATACATTTATAGTTTGAAACGTCATTTGAGCTATAGGTCGATGTATAGCACACTCCATTACATGCATTGAACATTGATGTTCGCCCGTAGCAATGGAAATTTCCATCCCTTTGTTCAATGCTGAGACGTTCTGTAGGTCAAATATTTGAATAATGAATAATGCCCGGTTATTATCGGTCAATGGCTGACAGTTACTTTTGATTTTTACTTTGGAAGAGAATAGTACAAGCTTCAACAAGAATTCTGAGATCTCATACCTCCATGAAATATATGAGTTTTTGTAAATGTTTTTTTTTGTCTCATTGATTATGGAAATAAGGTCGTAATTAGCATAATCTAGTTCAATTCATGGTTTTCTAAATTCAAGTTACAATATTCGAATAATGAATAATGCCCGGTTATTATCGGTCAATGCCTCACAGTTACTTTTGTTTTTTTACTTTAAAGTTGAATAGTACAAGGTACAAATATCTGTAATGTATTTTTGTTGTAAAGACTGTAAAGGGTTACAGGTTCTATCATGACTTTCCGAAGCGGCTGTTTTACGCCGAAGGGGTGCTATACCGACAGAGGTACAGATACAGATCATACAATTCTTACTTTCCAGAATTCCACCATTTGTCTACCTCTAGGTCCTCCTGGTCAGATTCTGGGACCCTTATATTCACCCCCATTGCTATGTCTACCCTTTTGTCCGTCTCCCCACGGGCAAACATACATCCAAACCCACACAAAATTGTAGCCTCTTTTACAGACATTCCGGGATCGGTCTTTTTTTGAGGGGGGTGTTCTCTGACCAAACGTAGATCGCACGCAATAGAAGCTCCGGCCGCAAACCCTACATAGCTATCCCTTATTCTATTGCGTGCAATCTTCGTTTGATTAGAGCCCCCCCCCCCAAAAAAAAAACAAAATGAATAAATAAATAAAACGACCGATCCCTGAACGTCTGCAAAGTAGGCTAAGAAAATTGCGTAATGATTCTCATGGTAAATATCTTTCTTTTTGCTTCTCTTATATTCTCCAAGTGCTGCCGTTTTTGTCCGGATTTCCAAACAAAACGACAGTAGCACATCATCATTTATCACTATATTTTTTCTTGTTAAATAAAGACAGGAAAAATGATTCAATTTTGAATGTATGTAATTTTGTATATTTTCACATACTGACTTATATAGTTTATGATCCGGTTCTATTGCTTAAAGATTTAAAACACCTATGACATCTGGAGCATGTATTTAATCCAAGATTAAGTAGCCAGCGACACGTTTGCTGATTTCTTATGTTCTGATTCAATATCATGGTGAGTACAATAACTTTCTTATAAGCAAGCAACAGCACTCTGATATTTGTATCTATATTCATATGTGATTAACTTGTATTTTTTTGTATCCTCCTTTGTAGCTACCAATTAAAGTTGATATTATAACAGCAAAGTAAAAAGTAAGAAGCATTCCATAATAAATTGCATAAAATGTTAATGAATATTCAACGATGTACCAGGAAATTTCAAAACTCTTTATCAACTGCAAGTCTTTAGCGTCAATGCACAAATATACACCTAGGTCTTGTTGTTTTTGATGGTTATGTTTATGTATTTAAATCAATATATCTAAATGAATATCAATGCTAGTATACATGTGAAGTTGTAAACGCATACCAATGGCAATGTCGTTTCGACAAGTCAAGTGACTCACCTGTAGCTAACTGAACTGTTGCTAATTTGCTGTTCTGCTTGACAAAATACTGTAAGAATTATAATAACAAGTATCGTGTGGTTTTACAGCACATAGAATTAATTTCGGGGCTTAATTTATAATTCAATATGCTGGATCCCCGTCCTTGATCGAGGCATATCATTACAAGTAACGCCGGTTGGTAGGATGAATCCCGGAGGAGGTGGTTGTGATCCCGCAGGTGGATCTTGTCCTGGAGGGGATGGTTGTGATCCCGTCATTGGTTCTTCCGGAGGGGGTGGTTGTCTGTCCGCTCGGAGATGTTCAGGAAGGGGTTAAGTCCCCGAAGAAATTGATATCAAGGCATATCATAACAGGTAACGCCGGTTGGTAGGATGGATCCCGGAAGGGGTGGTTGTAATCCCGTTGGTGGATATGGCAGTCCCGGAGGAGGTGGTTGTGATCCCGTTGGTGGATATGGCAGTCCCGGAGGAGGTGGTTGTGATCCCGTTGGTGGATATGGCAGTCCCGGAGGAGGTGGTTGTGATCCCGTTGGTGGATATGGCAGTCCTGGAGGAGGTGGTTGTGATCCCGTTGGTGGATATGGCAGTCCCGGAGGAGGTGGTTGTGATCCCGTTGGTGGATATTGTCCCGGAGGGGGTGGTTGTGATCCCGCAGGTGGATCTTGTCCCGGAGGGGGTGGTTGCCCGTCGAGTGGTGGTGTTGTCCCGGATGAAATGGTTGCGATCTTGCCGGTAGTCTTAGTCTCAGAAGGGGTATTCTGGTCCTAAAATGAAAATAAAAAGAAAAAAATTTAATTCGAGAATGCAAGAACTAAGACGGTTATTAGAACCTTTTGATAAAATCTAGTTAAAACATATTGAATATTTGTGTAAGGCTTTATAATATAAGATTTAGCACTCTAAAGAAACAAAATATTTAAATCCCATATCTGTGTTTGTTTGTTCAGCCGGTTGTTCTTTTTAATCGTTTCCTGTTTTTGACAGTAACATACCAGGTAGGAGAGTAGAATAATCAGGAACAAACACAGTATCAAAACCCGCCACTATCAAAACCCCCTCCACCACCACCACCTTCCACTGTCACAACCACAACCCCATTAACACTTCAAAGGACAGAGCCGATTATATATAAAATCAAATGGCAGAACAAGAACAATAAGGAGTAGAAAAAAAATACTTGAATCCCATACCTGTGCTTGCTTGTTCCGCCGGTTGTTCTTTTTAAAACATATCAGGTAGGGGAGTAGAATAAGAAGTAACAAATTTAGGCCTAACAGGATACCAAATACCAACGGATTTTTGCTTATTAGAACGCCAAATATAATCGGACACGGACTCAGAAGAAATGCTATAACAAGTAATATAGTGCCTGCAATGGGGTGGGTTTGAATCAACCCACGTCCATTGCTCCCTCCTCTGGTTCTGTTCGTCCTGGACCTTCCGCCACTGGAACTCCACCCACCAAAATCAAATCCCCCTCCGCCACTGTCACAACTCCCACCACCACCACCGCCACTGTCAAAGCCCCCTCCGCCACTGTCACAGCCCCCTCCGCCACTGTCACACCCCCCTCCGCCACTGTCACACCCCCCTCCGCCAAAATCACAGTCTCCCATGGATAGATCTGTCTGCCCGCTTTGGGGGCCACAATACTAGTACTCAGCAAGCTGCAGCAGTACACTCAGCGATAGGACGTGTGCTAGTATATATCTGAGGCGTAAAATGGCACGAGTCCCAAACAACACGTCCTATTTGTACATTTTCTACAAGCACTTTCTGTCAAAAATAGCAGACGGCTCGCTATGGCGTCAGTACCCTGACACACCTACTGTGTGAGTCATGGTCGAGTACACAAAGGAATAAAAGTAGGGGGATTATAAAATCAAGACGGTTAACATACCTTTTTTTAACAGCCATTCAGACTTCAAAACACACTTAAGTCTCAGAAGATATATCTGTTAGATAACTTAAGACGATTTTGACAAATCTGTAATAAGTATGAGAGGGAAAACAAAAATATAATTATAATCATACCCTTTTAGTACCCTAGATAAAAAAAATTGCCTCGCCCGGTTATTAACCGAATAACTGACCCAAACATGATCGTAGCCGATCATTATCAGGGGTACGGTATTTCTTAAAATAGATATTGCGTGAGAAATCGTGACAAAATTTGAACTACAGTGAAGTATGAAAGAAGTCAACTTTTGAAACAATTGATTATTGTAATAATACTTGTATTGTATTGCATTGATTATTGTAATAATACTGCGAATAGCACTGTATTTCAATTGAATCGCGACTTGTTGTTACATATTGAACTGGGTACAGAAACATGTACAGAAACATCGTCAGAAATAAGATATACTAAAGAAAACTGGTAATATTTTTGGTATGCTCACAAGTGGGCTTTGGCAAATGAGATTAGATCTGAGACGCTGTGTCTAACCTGTCTAACCGTTAACCACACCCGGCCATTGAACCCATGTACTGTGATTGTGTACCCAGATTCGACACAATAGCTATGAACTCTAGGTGCATCGAAGCGTAAAACACAGTTGAAAAGACCATTCTTGCGACGAATCTTACCGTATGGGCCAAAACTGACCCCATAATGTTTTGCACGAATATAGTTTTTTGTGCCTCTTTTTTCGTGATTCTTAGTTGAAGTTGAATTATCAACAAATTTGTAGTATCGGATCACAGTTTAAGGCGACATCTACCGAGAGTATCTGAGATTGCACCTGCCAGCATAACGTAGCAAAGTTCAAAAACCAAAGGTCAACAAGATGGCGAACGTCGTAGAACTAGTAGTTGCTTTGTTACAACGTGGAAACATTTAGAGTACGTATACGAAACCATTCATATCCGATACGACTGGCTTTGTTTTTTTTTCAGATCCGAACGACGATGGCAACTACGGATAGCACAATGAGGTCAGTATAAAACAGGGTCTGACTTATTTGTTACGTTGCAAGCCTGGCCGGTTATTTTATCGCTATTTCCACGGAAAATGCTCCGCGGAACTCGCTAGTGCCCCCACTTCGAACATTCTCAGCAAGGACACGTCTTGCCACTTCCACTGAAACAAATCACCCTTTCTTCCTCCATTCACCACCACTTAGGAGGAAGTTCCACACTGAAAGCTTCTTTCTTAGAACAACCTTACCATGGAACAAGCTACCACGTGAATGTTTCCCATAAAACCTTAAACTTTTCAAGTCTAAGGTCAGCAAACACCTGTCCACACTGGCTGTACAGTAACTCAAAACATCTGAGTGGCTCCAATGAGCCTTGTTTGCGTCGAACATGAATAAGATGAATAAAAATAAAGCCTATACTAGTAACATTCCATGCATCACATCGTAATGAACGAGGATGGACATGAAAGTTCGTTTACTAGTAGCTAAACCATTTTAAGCATCATCAGTAAAAAAACAATCATGCACTTCGAAACTCTTAACACAAATCTCATGCACTAAACCTCCACTGATTGCAAAGCTACATTGTCACGTTTCTTGTTAAAAAAATCGTGAAGTTGACTTATTTATCATGTAAAAATAATGTGTTATGCATTTTATTTAGATCTTGATAGTCACATTTCAAAAAGTCAACAATTTCTTTCCAGTCAGTTTGAGCTTGGAGCCTAAATTACAAGAGACCATTGCCATGATACCATGAGGAGGTTAAAAGTCTGAACTCCTTGATGCTTCAGTATCTTGATGCTTTAAAGACTTGAAACTATTTTTTATTGTCTGAATATGAATCTACTGTAAATAGAACTACTAGCTTTTTTGTGAAAAACAATTGGTTCTTGATGTCGAATGCGCCATTGGGGTATCATTTTTATTATCATTTTATGTTTATCATTATTAGTAGTAGTATTGTTATCAATACTGTAATCATTATACTTATGATCATTATATCATATCAATACTGTTGTTATCATTAATGAAATGGTTGGCAATGAGAATTTATTGTTTTATTAAATTTTTAATCATAATTGCCAATGAGAATTCATTATGCATTTTTGAACAGCGAAGATGTTAAGAAGTTGATAGCCCTGTATGAGCTGACCCCCCACCCTGCGTCCGGCGGCTGGTTCAGGGAGACTTACCGCTCTGACGTCCAGGTAGGGCTTCTATTACCCTGGATGCCAAAACTAGTATCGGGCCGTTAGCCTTTTTCCTTTGGCAGCCGAGAGCCCTTCGCCCGAGCCAAACTCCCCCCGAGGTAGACTCCCCGTAGCGGTAATTTACACCAGCGGCCCGGAAAACGAGTTCTGGCTTCCAGGGTAGGCTTCTATAGGCCTGCTTTACACATAACAGCAAACTCAAGACGACTTGAGCTTGTCGACTTGAGCGAACATTTCCTTGTGTAAAGACAAAATGATTACAACTAAACTCAAATCGCATTTTAATCAAGAAGACTTCTTAAGTCGGCCAGCGGGGTCAGCTAGCTTCGCCTGTGTAAACGGGGGACGAAGTCGACTTGAGCCTCTCTGCGTAGTAGGTGAGGGGTCAAGTCGACCTGGAGGGGGGGGGTAGACATGGCACAGCGTGAGTGATTTGCGGCGCTGTGTGCAAATAGACATTTTTCAAGTCGACGTCGCCGAGTCGACTTAGAAATGATGTGTGTAAATTGGGCCTATATATACACGATTCCAACTCTGTAAGCCCTGTTCTATGGTCTTCTTTTTCGAACACCTCCTTCAACATCTGGGCGCGGGAAGGCTGCGCGGGCCGCCGCCGCCACCAGAATGTTGGTTTTGACGTCTAATTTTGGCGTCGCATTTTCGGGTTCTTGTCACGACAAACACAAACCCACAGCCCAGTCAACAAAAAAATTAGTAGATTCAACTGCTATGGTGTCTGTTTTCTGTCCTCTTTTATTTCCAGAGGGTTATAACTTTATTTTCTTATACATATAGTGATTCATAGTGATGCATATTACAGGTGGAGGCTGCGGCGGAAGGATTTGATGGAAAGCGCTCCGTCCTCACAATGATTTACTACCTCATGCAAGCCGGAGAGCCCGACCCCTTCCACCGAGTCAAGTCTGACGAAACGTTTGTTCACAATCTTGGCGGCTGCATGAAGGTAACGAAGACTAAACATGACAATCCTTTAAACTACTGTAGGCTTTGGAATTTGAAGAAAAATTATCTATCTATGATGAATTATTCGTTTAAGCTCAGACCTTTTTGGGGTATCTGTAGTATTGTATGTGAAATACACAAAATACGAAGGGAAGAGCAGTATCACTATTTGTCTTCGTCAGAAAGACTATGGAATTGTCTCGCCGTATTGTGGGTGACTACGGATTTAGCAAAATAAATCTTGAAGGCATAACTGGACGTCCAAGGTTTTTGGCAGGCAGATTACCGTTGTTAAGGCCAAAGTCAAGTAAAAGTTTGGGCTTCATGGGGGGTCCGTACGTCACGTTAGTGCACCTTTTGTGTTTGTGGCTTGTTAGCAAAATAACTCAAGTATATTCAAATAGATGTTCATGATTTTTGGTAGATAAGCTACCACTGTAGACGCCAAGGTCAAGTTCGAAAATGGGCCTCGTGGGGGGTCCCTATGTCGCTGCAGTGGACCTTTTGTATTAGATCTTCCCCCACCAACCTCTGCTTTGATTGTTGACCATCAACATTGACGAGAAAAATAGAAATAAATCAAATCAACTTTATTGCTCAACAACTGGTACATTGTACAATGTATGGCAAAGAAGAAACAACAGGGGTAGATACATGAACTACATTTACAATATGGCGTCGCTTTTGTAGTGATTCAGATATGAATTTTCCAACGTACGTTGAATTGACGAAAATCTGTCAATTTTGACTGAAAGGAAAACCTTGTTTGGTCCTCCGTAAATGATTTCATCAGTTTGGTAAACGAATGAATAGCAAAGTTCTTTGATCACAACCATTTATTTTTCACGAGCCGACGTTTCGATGACCGTCTGTCATCTTCATCAGGGCAATACTGACTGGTTTACTGTGCACTGACGCTAGCTAGATGTTACTTGGTCCATAGTGCACTAAAAGTGTTACATAGTTCACAGTGCACTGTTACTTACAATGTGGTCCTGTTTAGATTCACATGCTTCATCCGGATGGCTCGTACAGCTGCAGCATTCTGGGTAACCCCCTGGAACACCCGGAAGCGCGTCATCAGGTGGTGGTTCCGCGCAGGGTGTGGTTCGCCCAGGAGGTTGATGGGTACTGCCTCGCTTCCGTCCTGGTGGCGCCAGGTAAGAACCCGGATGTAAAATCATGAGAAGAAATTTTAAAGTTGCCACGTCAGCACGTCGGCAGAACGTACTGCACATGCGCGAAACGACCTTTTTTCACGATTTTCGTTGGATTTTTGGTCAATGTCGCATCAGAATTTTGCCTGTTGCAAACGATAGTTTTTTCTGACAGAACATTTGGAAACTACAGGAATGTTAACCTTATATGCGCAAATACGACCTTATATGAGACGTTCTGCCAAAGCGCTATGCACAATACATTACGGGTTTCGCGCAGGTGCAGTACGTTCTGGCAACGTGCTTGTCACGTCTATACATGTATTTAGATCAGTGATTTGTGAAAGGCATAGGACTATATGATAACTTGGAGACAACAGAAGATGCGTTTTGATCAACATCATCTCTGGCTTTTTTTAAACAAATGATTGACATTTTTTTTTACAGATATGCACCTTACTACGGTTCCTTACAATATTTCAACCGAAGATATGATAATAGTTTCATTATTTTACTTGCTACAGTTTTGTACATCTACGAAATATGTACTGCCCTATTTTAATTCCTTCACAGCTCTAGAATTTAATTGACATGCACCCCTCTCTTCTTTTCTTATTCCTTGCAAGGTTTCGACTTTAAAGACTTCAGCCTGGGGAAAAGAGAAGATCTGATCAAGGAATATCCTGAACACCGTGACGTCATCGTGAGGTGCACCTCAAGTGACACTTAGACCGTTTGATGGAAGCCTTTTCTTAGATTTGATTTTGCTGTAAGCTAGTTTGTCTATCAATCATTCATTCATTCAATTTTCCCAATGCTACATCAGTGAATAGTTTAAAGGCATCCAATGCGATTTCAGAGCAGCAAATCTGGAACTCTAAATAAGGCAATCTTTGTGGTATTGACACATACTGCTTCACATTAGCACATTTGAGTCAGTATTTCATACTTTGGACTTTTAAAACTGCAGAAACAAGATGAGTCCTTTATTTTCTAAAAATCAGTCCAGGGCTCTTCCAGTAACCATTTTTCGTGAGAATTTTGGGAATTTTTGCTCCATGAGGACATTGGGACAGTGTGGCTTCGACTCAGTATGTAGATAAATAACTAGAATATAGACTTTGAAATGTTGGGTTTCCAGGCCCTAAAAACTGCATTGAATGCCTTTAACATTTCGGTGGAAAGTCGACCACCCTCTTCATGGCAATGTTGACTGGTACTACTTCACACTGACGCTAGGTGGCGCTGCAGGGTTAAGGATGTGGTCCCAAATCTGACAAGAGTTTGTATTCAGTCTTTTTACTCGCCACGGTGAATAACTAGAGAAATTGCACTGCTAAGTAAGGCACATGCCAAAAATTGCTTTTGCAAAAATAGGATGCAAAAAACGTTAATAAACCTACAATTATGATACATTTCTGTTTGTGAATGTAATGGTCAATCTTGCATACTGCAATATGCACATGCTTTACCTTACACACACTTAGATTACCTTACAGATGTGCGAAATATAAAAGTGGCATAAACACCAGCGTCAACGTTTCATCGCAAGCTACACCTGTTACTGTCTGCCATCTACCGGTACCGCTAAAAACTGCAGGGAAAACAGCCTTGCAGTCACACCAAGGTCACACATAGGTTGTTGAACAGAAATTGCTGGTCACGCATTATTGAATGAGCTGTATGATTTTTAAAAATGATTATTCAAGAATCCATATAGCATTTTTAGGTATATTAAAAGATAAAAAGGACCCGCTGCATGGCAAACATTTTAAGTCTATTTTGTCCGATTTCGTAAATTGTTATGTTTTCAAGTAAATCGATAGGTGGCGCTTATGTCTTGTGGTCTGTGCATTTTTGCCTTTTAAATACTAGTAAGACCTGTAGATTGACACAGTGAGGAATTGGAACAACAAATAAGAAAAAAATGGCTTCATTTCTTAACAGTATACACAGTTGCTGGTGCTAGCTTTGTAACTAATGTTTTAAAAGTTTGTTATTATATTTCAAACTTATATTTCACAATGGCCAATCGTTACCAGCGGATCACCATAAAATTGCGAAGAAGTTCATGAAGGTAAGAATAAACAGGTAAACAATGTAAATTACAGTTTTACTGCGTGTATTTATTGTACAATAAGCTTCGTTAAGTGTCCTTCGTCCTTGGCGATTGCAACATGTCGTTTAAAAAGGACGCTTTTGAAGGACAAGGTCTAAACACTTTCAGCCGAAGGCAGTTTTCAAATGAAATTTATGGAGCGTGTTTGAAAGGACTGTTCCTTGTTGTCTGGCTCGTTTTATGCCCGCGACTCCAGAAGTATTTCAAACACGTGAAGAGACGAGGACTCTTTCTGCATAATTTCCTCTCCGATCGCCGGAGGCACGTCTGTATTGTTGGAGAGCGATGATTGGTAATGATAGGTGATTGTGTTAACAAAGGCACCGACTGATTGGTCCTGTTGTGTGACCTCTGGAGGTCAGCGTTCTTGGAAGGGGGGGGGGGGCACTGCACTGGAGTAAACCAGAGGGAAGACATCATTTCATCACCATGAGTTAAATTATATTAAGAAAGAATCGAGAACCAAATATTTCAAAAGTAGGATAACAGGGAAGAAATATCAAATGACTACATAATTTTGACTCAATAGACAGAAATATGGCTTTTTATCTAATTTCATCTCTAACTGCTCCATTTCATACACTTCTTAAATTCTCTCAATAATTTCTTGATACGTCGGTGAAGGTTAGACATCCAGGTAATAAGATACGCCAAAAAAAGCAGTTACTCAAGCAAGTGGGTTATGTTCTTGACATTCCAAAGTTTGTATTATGAAATGACAGTCCGTAGACTTTATTCCTTTGGGCGACGAGTTAACTGAGATCGAAGTAAATGTCTTTGTTTGTAGTTAACCGTCTCTTGCCTACTTTACCCTCAGGCTACACACATGTAGCACACATGACTGACTAACAACATGTCTGGCACACATTGTAGGACACTCGTAAAAAAACATGGTTCTTTCCAGAAATTTCCAATATAGAGAAAAACTGAGGACTGGATGCGACTGTTTCATTCGGTTTTTAGTTTTTATGCATAGTAATAGTCGTTTACTGTGCGCCTGGGCTGAAGGGAAGAAAAGCAGTTCTGAATTTAGGCCATACTAGAATTCTTCACAAGATAGCACTCGACAAGATAGCATCGCATGCAAACGCAAAGAACTATTACGTTGCACCGATTCTCTCTCTCGTATATCGTTTCCAACGAAAGATTTTCGTGACAGAGTATCTCAATTTTATGAACGAAAATATCACTCTTTCAGAAAAAAAGAAATCGTTATTGACATAACAAAACACGATATAACCAGAGCATGTCATTATTTTTCATTATAGACCACCATCACTGGGGCTTCAATTTTTCGCTTCATCAGACGTCCAAGATGTTTTCACTCCGCTGAAGGTAGGAAAGGGAGCTTGCTTCCTGTTCCATGGGACCGGGCCGATTTAGGCCACAGCAAGTAATATCTATGGATGACATCAGCGCGCGCATTAATTTTCGGCTGATTTTGAAAAAAAAAATTGTTGCCTTCTGACAGTGGTAAACATGCCGAAAATGGGCAAAGATGTCTGCCGCCATGCCGGAAGGTGGATGGCAGATAACTATGAAGAGAGGAGACAAGAAAAGGCTCTGATTTAATGTTTTTTGTTTACTTTGATACAGTGATGTGTGATGGTGGCTGTGTATATGTGATGTTCCCACTGATCAATCAAAACCGCTTGTACCATGATTGAGTCATAGCTGCTTCATAGCTGCTTTTAAAAATAGGATCATAATGTAATATTTAATCTGAATAACATTTTCAAGAAGCAAGGTTACTAGAGACGTCGGTGAAGGTTAGACATCCAGGTAATACGATACGCCAAAAAGCAAGAATCATATCCAGTTGCTTGAGTAACTGCTTTTTAGCGTAAGGTTACTAGAGGTCATAGAACAGTTTTATTAACGTCCTTGGGCTAACTTCAGACTGCAGTAACAGACATGCAGTGATAACTGTAATTTTTAACAGACAAACACATTCTTTTCTGGTCGTTAAACGACAAACCTTGTGATAAAGCCCATCCCCCAGATATAATACCAGCCTAGGCGTAGAATTTATGAGGCCGTCGACCCTTTTCTGCTGCCCTTGACCGACAAAAAGGCTGGATGATAAAGATTTTAGGATCTTCTGACTCACTACGAGTTTTTTTTTATTCATCAAAACATAAAAGACATAACAAGGACAGTGTGGCGCTGCACTCAAGTTAACAACTTATATCAACAGCGCCACACAACAAAAAAGGTATAATTAACATCAAATATACAAAGTTGACATATCTGTGCGCCGTAGTCCCACCACCCCAAGACATTAAAATGTTAAATTAAATCCTAACAGAGCTATTTGAAAGATAAGTTATTTTGGGGGCTAAAATTGCACACGTTACGAATGTAGCAAAATGTATAAATAAGATATTTCCTATCAATTCGGAAGCATCTGAGCATTTGTGGATGCATTTGAGGACATAAAAAACTGAATATATGAATGGAGACAAAAAATAATCTTTCGAATGTGTTTGGAATTTGAAGAAATTTATTTTTGTAGTTAGGTGTCTGAAAGAAAGCGGCTGTTGAGTTGAGTAGTGTTTTAACAGTGCAGGTGGATGTGTATTACTTGTGATGTGTTGAAAGATGAGCCCCGTCTGCACAAAGCGAAGAACCCTCCTGCTTTCATCTCTAATCCT
Organism: Branchiostoma belcheri; assembly: GCF_001625305.1. NCBI lineage: Eukaryota > Metazoa > Chordata > Leptocardii > Amphioxiformes > Branchiostomatidae > Branchiostoma > Branchiostoma belcheri. The sequence continues at coordinate 5,301,849 of NW_017804464.1, forward strand.
CTAACAACGTAAATCTCTGCTTCTACAAGCGGGGAGAATGTCCAGCTGCCGAAATGTGTCGCTAGGTTTATCCTAGACTACCGTAAACACCCCTGTCATTGTCTGGGCCGCTCTGTGTGTTGTGAGACCGTGAAAGGGGTTTAACGTATCGGCGTGGATTTGCGTAGGAAACGAGGATAACGGTTAAATCAGGCCTCGATGTATTCAAGACGATGTTACTAGCCAGCTGCGTGGACTTGTGGACAATATTGTCTTTTTTTGTATTACTGAAAAATAAACTAATTATTTACTGTTTTAACTAAAATAGCAGTTTCATAGCGCTGCTTTCGTAGCTAGATGGATTATTTTCTTCTGAGCGTTTAGTTTTGTCGGTATTAGTTTAAAAGTTCCACCAAATGCCCTCATCTTATGCATTTCTCAAATGTTAAATTTGATTTTTCATTGCTAACCGCTAGATTCACCATTATACTCTTTTAGTCTTTCAATTTCTATGCTGAATATTGGAGTTACTATTTTGTATTTTTCTAAGCATTTATCAGTTCTCAGTTAAGACAAATAATGGCCGCTTGTAACCCAGTTTGCTCACACATATCACCTGAATGTCTGGACTTCCGATCCAAGAAAATCTTGTTGGACATTTGTACAAGAAACATGATACCATGGGAACGAGACATCTTCTTCCCCGGCAAAGACACGGTACGAAGTTCTTGAAGGATCCCGCATGACATGATTATCTCTCAGTATCTTCCTTAAGACATGTTAAGTAGCTGATTGTTACATGTTCTTTTTTTCTCTGTACAAAACTTCCTGTATTTTAATGCCGCCACAGATGTTTAATACTCTGTCTATCTATGTGAGAAACAGTTCAGCTATTAGGCCACACCAAGTAAATTTTATGGATGACGTCCTTTGGAGACACTAAATCTAATGCGAGAGGGACGAAAAAAAAACAAGAAGGGCCCTAAAAAACAAGATGCCTAGATTAGAAATATACGAAAATGTTAGGACACAAATTGAATGAGATGACACAGTGTAACAAGCAAGAAGCCTTTTATTCATCATCAAAACAGCAATAAATCAGGTGGAACAGCAGTTGTCCTCATGTGCTTTGGGGAGATAGATGGAGCGGTCAGCAAGTTTCTTCAAATGTGCCAGCATGTACCAAACTGAATTCCTAAAGGAAGTCATGATTTCCTTGCTTGATGCTTCATAAGCTTTGGTCCGTACAAACCTATTTGCGGCACTGTCGTGACTCTTTGGTCATAGTTACAGGAAGCGAAATTTCTTGTTTTTTTTTCTAGGAAGAGGCCAAAATCAATGCGCGCGCGGACGTCATCCATAAGATTTACTTGGTGTGGCCTTATACCAAGGTTGGACGGTGTTGCGGTATTGCTTGCTTTATTTCTATGGAAAGCCTTAATCGTCCGTTTTTAGATGTTTCTTACAAAGTTTTCCGAGTCATTTTACCCTCGTAGTAATTGCCTGTCGGTGAATAGTATCCTATGATAGTAAGCAAATTCCATCATGAACAAACAGTACCCGTGCAGTCGCAGCCTTACGGCTGAATTGATGCAGGGTATCACGTAATAATCAATACAAATCACAACAATTACAACATTCAAATAATACAAATGGTACACATATTATATATGTCGCAAGGGTCTGTGCGGCTGCCATTCGGCGCCACAAGGTGACCTCAATACGACTTTCCCCAACCGAAGTTAGGTACCCATTCACACCTGGGTGGAGTGAGGAAATTCGTGTAAAGTGCCTTTCCCAAGGACACAACGTCGGGGCGCATGTCCAGACATGTCCCGGGTACGACTCGGAATCGAACCCGGGTCTCCCGGTTCATAGTCGATTTACTTAATAATTGTACTAGTATTTCGGCGAAGCTAAAATAAACGAGGCTACGTTATGGAAATTCTTTAATACGCCTTTTTGTGCAAAGGCAATTGTTATCACAAGTTGGAGTGGAGCAAACGATGGCTGAACGAATCTATCCAAACAACCAATGATCTTTGTCGCGGTGGCATTGGAGTGTAAGTCGCTTTAGCAAAACACGTAAGCTAACAATACGTGCCAAACGATCGGCCAGCGGGATCTGAATCGCAACGTCACAAAAACAAGATGGCGGCGCCCATGAAAAGAAAACACCCTCCCACGATGGTTTAAGATTATCCGCTATTGTGCTGTGCGGAAACAAGCGGTTGTCTGAACAGTTTGCAGATTTAATGGTAATCCTTGAGACTGCAACACACCTGGTATATTGGCTTTCCAGACAAGAAATCTGAAGAGATATTTTTTTAACCTTTTTATTAAACATTGTTCATAAATAATTATAAGCTCTCACGGTTATCCTTTTGAAATAGGATGCAGCTACATAACGATCATAATTCATAACATATTTGTATGTATAACAGTTATTTATGATCTGATGATAAGCTAAAAAGTGAAAAAAATAAGCTCACAGTTTTTCTTTTATTCATCACACACACAAACAAAATACAGGACGTAGTGGTTTGCTCATACAAATTTTCTACGTTCAAGCTATTGCCACTGTGAACATATAATTTGATGTGACATGTATGTTAAATATATTATATCTAAAAGCAAGAAGATTCTGTCCCTTTCAGCATAATGCTTTTGTCTTTGTTAATTGAAAAAAAACAAACTTTTTTTTATTCCAACATGTAATCACAAGACGTGGTGACGGCACACTCAAGTTTCTTGATCTTTTTCCAACTTATTTCTATGCCGCCACCCGGACACAGCTACAGAGGAAAATACAATACGTGAGGAAATTCGTGTAAAGGGCCTTTCCTAAGGAAACGCTGGCACGGTAGGGTTCGAACCCGGGTTGATAAGATTCGAACCCAGGACTGTAGTATTCGAACCTGGGAGAAAAGTGTATGCTCATATATAGACAATTCTAGCTGAATACGGAGATCACTTCAAGACGATTCAGATAATATTCATATTATTTAACTTATCTTGAAAGTTCATCTGTGTTGGTAGAAGTCATTATGAAACAAATTGAACTGCAATTTCCAACACAAGAAATAAGACTCAACCTAATTTTTATTCCTTGACAAAGACTTGAGTTGTAAAGTCGAAAATTTGGATTGAGTCTAATTTCTTGTGTTGGATTTTGCAGTTCAAACTTGTTTCATAATGACATTCATATCTTATTCAGCGTCAGAATGCTTTCATGCCATTATGGTTTCAAGTTAACTTTCAACTACTGTTTTCGTAACAGACTGATGGCTTTCATACCGCCCTCAGGCATCGAAATGAACTTTTCTTCCTATTGTCCCAGCACTGTCCCAAAAATAAATTTCAATTGTCCCGAAGTGAGGATGAACTGTCCCAACCTTTTCTTGGGAAGTATTGTGATGTGTATGACTTCAACTTGAAGTCAACTTTATTTTGCTTCTGTTCACTCCAAAGTGCAGTATAATTGCAGTATAAACAGGAAATTCAGGGGGAATTTTCCGGATCGAAAAACCGAGACGCGTGCCTGATAAACAAAAGAAGGGCTGACATTCTGATGTTGATTATTTTTCTACTGCCCCAAAAATGTCCCAAAGTGTCTTTTTAGTTGTCAAAGCTAAATTCTAGTGGTCAGTGGCCATCGGACCACCTTTAATGTCAAGCCCTACCGTCCTTCACCTTAACAGTGTAGCGGTAGGTGTTCCTTTCTCCTGCACACAGAGGGATAGCTGTCATTGTTGTCCATCCCTTCCGGACATCCAGCTTTACAGACTAGCATTTATCTCTGAATAGTGAGAAGAGTAGGTTTTGCACAAACATACCAATTACAAGGCCGAAGGCCCATCTGGAAATCCACAGGAACGAGAGACCTTGTCGCGTGCATTTAGGCCACAACAAGTAAAGTATATGGATGACATCCTCCGCAGACTCCAAATCTAATGCGAGCGGGCGAAAAAAAAACAAGGCGGACCGAAAAAACAAGGTTCCTACATTTTTAAATTTTGACTCAATCATTGTACAAATGGTTTTGATTCAGTGGGAACATCACATACACACAGCCAGTATCACGTATCACTGCATCAAAGTAAGAAACAAAAGAATAAATGGTTTTGATTCTGTAGGAAAATCACATATACACAGCCAACATCAAATATCACTGCATGAAAGCAAGAAACAAAACATTAAATCAGAGCCTTTTCTTGTCTCCTCTCTTCATAGTTATCTGCCATCCACCTTCCGGCATGGCAACAGACATCTTTGCCCATTTCCGGCATGTTGACCACTGTCAGAAGACAAAAAAAAATTTCTTGTTTTTTTTTTTTTAAATCAGGCGCTAGCTGATGTCATCCATAAAAATTCCTTGCTGTGACCTTTATAAAGGAGCCGGCTTTTTTTCTTTCTTTTGGTCCCGTCACTGAGTGAGTTATTTGACGGCACTAGAAATATTTGCTTGACCGGTGTAACGAAATGTATTACATACACCTGTAATGTACCGGAACGGACTGGGCGGAACTTAGGGACAAACTGTATTACAAAGACATGTGCCTATAGGACATACCAAGACATGGTTCAAAAAAGTTTGTGGGGTCGTGTGGCGTAGCGGCAGCGTGCTCGACTCGGAATCAAGAGGTCCCGGGTTCCTGACATGCCACCTATCTTGTGCCCTTGGGAAAGGCACTTTAAACGACTTTCCTCACTTAACTCAAGTGAAAATGAGTATTATCTTGTCCCGTACTTGTTCTCTGCGTTGGTGGCGGCATAAAATAAGTTGATATAATTTGTATAGCATTATGTACACATTGACCTAGATAGATATTACGAAATGGTACTCATCTTCAACTTTGTCTTTGCATGCACGACACATTTTTTTATATGAATGAACTTTATTGCTCAACAATCGTAAAAGGTACAATGTATGGCAGTAATACAACAAAATACTACAAAACTTAACTTACTACAAACTACTATCTAAACAGTATTTGAGTTACCATATGGTCATGTATTGATGATATGGTCTCGCTTATGAAATAAAGTGTACAAAAATTGGCCTACGTAAGCAGATATGGTAGTTGGACATGATAACAATTCATGGAATGTATCGTACTGTGTACCAGATTGGGTGAACTTTGTCTTAGTGGTAATAGTCTGTATAACAATGTATCTCTTTCTTTCTATAGGTGGGACAAGTCATAACAAAATGAAATTCATCTTCAATACTCTCATTACAAGTGGGACACAGTCTTTGAGTGGCTGGTGTGTTGTGGTGTCTATATGACACAGACCATTAACACTACAATCCAAGCATTACTAGTACACACACACGCACGGTACAACCCGTCACTATCTACCGCCCGCCCCACCGACCGTCAGTCGGAAGTTAGCGGGGCGAAGATGAAAAGCTGCCGGCTCTTTTCAATAGACCGACACGGTTCACGCACGCTTACCGATGTAAACCTCCCTTGTCTACATGTACAGGCTTCCCGTATGTTTGTTATGGAATGTACCAAATATGATGTTATACGTAACAAGCTATTTACATTTCTCGAATCAAGTACCATAGATTCTAAGAGTATCGTTGTTGGAGACAGATTTGAATATATCTTTACATGTAATGGTCCCCACAACGCAAAAATAGGTAGATATATAAAGGAATGCTTTGCTATTAGAAAAAATGCCGAAACTTGTGATTAGCCCACTCGATTGTAACACTTTATCAAAAATTTGTGTTATCCCTTATTACATGAATGATTATGATATAGATATGTTAGGTTTTATTCGACATTATGTCTTATGCAACACACTTATGTTATTGTTGTTACTCTCTTTATGTAGTTTGCCATACATTGTACCATGTGCATTTGTCGTGCAATAAAGTTCTATCTATGTTTGTACCTGTCCTGTTGGCTACACTGATCTGTCAAAGTGGTCGACTTTTTGTTGTTGTTTTTACAACATGAAACAGGTGACATTTGACCACTTAAGTTTTTGTGTCACTTTATTATCATACATTACTTGATTATTTTCCATTAATTCATTATCTCATTGTTACTATTAGTTATGATTATTGTTATTAGTATTTTTGTTACAGTTATTATCCTTGTTATTTTGTTGATACGCATTGTTTATTGATAAGTCCCAAGATGAGTGTTTCATTTTCTAGGTGGTTCCCTAAAAATCAGCCCAGGATCCTTCCAGTAACCATTTTTCGTCACAATTTTGTTCATTTTTGCTCCATGAGTGTCGATATACATTGGGATAGTGTTCTTTGAACTTAGTATGTAGACATGTGACTAGATTATTGACTATAAAAATTCTGACTTCCAAGCCCTAAAAATTGAATTAGATACCTTTAATGTTTGGTATATTTTTTTGACGTGTTTTAATTAAAAATTCAACGTGTTTTAGGAGTACGCGTTTTTACAGTTTTTATGTGCCACAGTTTACACACGGCTACTCTTTTCATTGTGACTGTTGAACAATTTGACTTTACATGTATAATACTGGTGCTCCACACTTTTTGTTAGCGGGATACGTGGTCACACACCTCAAAATTATCCACAAACCAGTGGTATAGCCTGGTATTGTATGATTCACACACACGTGCCTGTGGTTCGCCATGCTGACATTTGTGCCTGTATAGCGATGGCGGCATGACTAATATGCCAACCATGTCCGTAATGATTCTTTAAGCTTTCTGAAAACATTTAAACCTTCGTTGCTTAGAGGGTAAATCTGTTTGGTAAATAGTGCATTAGCTGTTAAAGTAATCCTTTATAAGTGTGGCATATTTGCAAGGTACTTTGGCCGGTATATGGATATACTAAGAGTGTAATTTTTGTAACATATCCAACATATGAAGAAAACAGACAAAAGTTGATGCAATCCATAGCTTCCAAAACTAATGTTACGCTACCTCACTCAAAATCAGACATCTTTTCATACTCCTTTCATGTCCTACTCAGATATCAGTGTACGTTGGAAAATTCATATTTGAATCACTACAAAAGCGACACCATATTGTAAATAGCTGACATATTTCCTGAATTACAGAATGTAATAATACTCTTCCTAAAGAAAACACAATAGATTAGCTTTAGTATCATTATGGACTAGCCCGCTAGAATCATATTTTAGTATTAGTTTGTGTATGTACCTTTGTTGTTTCTTTGCCATACATTGTACCAGCTGCAATTGTTGAGCAATAAAGTTGATTTTATTATCTTGATAAAGAAACCGGACGCCACATGTAAAGAGATTCACATTTTTACCACGGCAAAACCTGTTATTTCTAATAATAATAATTGAAAAAATATTCTCCCGAATTTATAACAACAAAGTATTACGTTACCTACAAAAATAATCAAAGGCCTCCACCCATCTTTGTTACTGCTATTCTGTTAGAATAATGTTGGCCTTACAGTATGGAAAGTAAATAAATATTTAGGTACTACATTGACTGCAAATGAATAGTCGTTTCATCTGAGTGTATTTCATGATGATATTATTATATGGCATATGTTATGTACTGTTACCGTGTTCCCAAATTTCTATATACGGTTAACTATATGAAGATTTGACATATATACATCAGCAGAATAAATGCATAAACAAAAAGGGAAAAATTAATATACATGTATATTCTCATCCATTTAAGACTGGTTTGATTGTGCAAACGTACTTTGTTTATCTTTCAAGTAATTTCTAATTAATTTCTGCTTTTTACATTGCTCTAAGATACACGCATTTATACCGTGTTGATTCAATGCTTATTGCATTTGAATATTCTATATTTTGCAATTCAAACAGTTGTAGGCTCGAAACAGATATGACAAAGGATATACACGGTCTTTATACTTTAATACCTTTTCAATCAATCAATTCATTCAATCCAACAAAATCGTACAAAAGAAGGAAATGTTAATGCGTCCCTGAATTATGTATTTGATTTTTACAATTGGTTAAAAACAAAACAGGACAGGTGCACAGAAACACACTATATACAAATATGTACAAACACCATTCACTCTACAACAGAAAATAGCAGACATGGGTTTTTAAATATCAGCCATTGTCACTGTCATTGTATAGTCTTACTGCACTGCACCTGTACATTTTCTTGCTTATCCAATGACACAATATGATGAAAAATACACAAAATATAGATACGAACCCTCTGTACTCCTCTGGTTGACTCGTGCTCAAGTTGCCAGACGAAAATCCGCCATCTTGACACAATTTACCATCAAACAATTACAGCGAGCTTAAACTCAGTAGGCTTTTCCAAAACCTGCTGAGACTGTATATGAGAGAAGAAGGTAGATTCTTATCTTCAAAGAGACAGAGATTGACCTTTGTCAGAGCGTAGGTGTCTTTTTGTGTGTGTTTTCTTCTTCTCTGTGGCAGTGAGTGAGTCATTCCTCTAGTCTTACCCAGCCCATCCCCGTGTTAGGGGGTGAAACGGTTGACCGATGGAGAATGTGGGATGGTTCTGTGGAAATATACCAAAACCAACAGTTCCATATGGCATGTTTCTTGATTTAGAAACCACATTTAGTTATATACTGTCATATATGACTGTGCATCATGCAGTCTAACAAGAAAACAGTTAACGACAATAACAACATTTTAGTTGAGTTTACATCCAGAATAAAAAAAAATCAAGCCTTTTCCTGTAAAACCCTTGTCATGTTTTGGGGGATAATATCTATTTATTTTTATTTCTTTCCATACCAACATTGCAGACAAACAAAATAGAACTGTAATGTTGCCTGAATAGCATTGGTATTTACATCGTTACATTGAAATAAACATATAACATTATTACATACATATATATATATATATATGAATATATTTCAATATCTTATATATCTGAAAGAAATTCTATACTGCTTTTTTACTGCATATATTGACTGCATATTACTTTCTTTCATTCCATCTTGTCATTGCAATTAGTTTTTTTAGATAGCAACCAGAGTGCTATATTATATTAATCTTTATATATATATATAGTATTTGTATAAAACAAGCCACTGAAATTCACACGTGGAGATTCACTATACTTATTCATCGCACACTCTCGTACATTTTCGTGTTCCGTTGGAAATGCACTTCGGTTTCCTTCGGCTGCGGAAGTAATTACGAGATTAGTTGTTTGCGCACACAAACGTTCTTGATGTCAGTACACAGCAGGACTCTGGCGCACACGCGTCGTCACCTGTCGTCATCCTTCGGACGTCCTCGGCAACCTTCGTAATAACTTCGGGACAACGACGTCCGAAACTACCCGAAAAATAGTGCCGTCATGGCGTCATGGCGTCGTCACCTGTCGTCATCCTTCGGACGTCCTCGGCAATCTTCGCAATAACTTCGGGACCACGACGTCGGAAACTACCCGAAAAATAGTGCCGTCATGGCGTCGTCACCTGTCGTCATCCTTCGGATGGCAGTCCTCGGCAATCTTCGCAATAACTTCGGGACCACGGCGTCGGAAGCTACCCGAACAATAGTGCCGTCATGGTTCGGCAGGTTTCGGAAGTTGTTCGTGTGTAGATTCGTCAGTCTCGTCACTGCCTCGGGGCTCGGCTAATAGCCCTCCTTTGTTCTCGCTTGGCTGTTAGGTAATAATGACGGCAAAAGGTACGCTACATGGAGGGACACCAGCCTCGGGCCATGTCTACTGTTACCCCGACAGGATTCCAGAGGTCACAACGGTCAAACCTGGCTATTCAACAGTTACACAGCGAAGTTATGTACGTAATTGATGTTATGCTTGTTACGTGCCTTCATGACGTCTATCTAGAACCGTCTTTAATTTCCTTTTTGTATTTCCCCTACGTCATAAATGTATATATCGTACGTCATTACATATGACGCATTCATCTTTTTACGTGCATTTTCTTATTGTTGCTACTGAAAACCTTGAAATCTTAAGTAAAGAGACCACATGCCAAACTTTAAGACCTGTATGAACGAGGTCATTGACCTTTCCAGTATTACATGTACATGTACTTTTTTCAACGTACACAACGAACTTTCTAGATTGTGCGAGGAAAAGTGAAAAATAGACCATGTTTTTTAACTAATTTCAAAAACTGTAAGATATGCTTAGAAGATCTGATAAGATAAAACTCTTGTCAAGTTTTTTATGTCAAAATTTGCTTAAAGGCGTTACATTTTCAATCCATTGCAATTTCTTTGATTTGTTACGAGTTACGAGTTACTGAGGATATGTTTATGCTATGTATTATTTGACTATTACCAACAACAGAAAAAAAACTCATATAAGCTTAAGCTGCAGGCGAAATGTGATTGAATAGCTAAACTCCACCGTTTTCCAAGCAAGCGTTCTTTTCTTAACTTTCAACTCTCTAAGTAGATGTTATAATATATATATAGGATGGGAAAATGTGGCTTTTTTCGTCCGTATACACACAATTATCATAAGAACATAGGTGTCACAAAACGCCATAATTTCACGTTCCTATATCTGCTTGGAGATTAGCTACAAAAGATTCTTGTACAAAAATTACTATAGTCTTAATCGCTTTATATAGAAATGAGAGGGATTCCCTCTATACGTGTATAATAGAGTTCCCAAACTTTAGACATTTAGACAAAATAGAAAAATTCGCATTCCTTATGAAACTTGACAAACAATGTATCATTAGCCCAATATGTTCTTGCATCTATAACTGCCTAAAGAAGCGAGAAGAAGTCGAACATGTAAATAGTAGACCACATTAGCAAGTGTTATTGCTGTACTATTTTTCCCTGTTTTAATTCATGGCCTGTACTTAGCTTGTTAGGGCACAAACGTACAATAAAAGTTTTCCATTCATTACTTAAACTATGTTGTCTGAAAAGTTACACCGGCGACATTTTCCTGTCGTTAAAAGTTTAAGTGAAGACAGGTGGGGCACGCCGGGAAGGTCTCCGAAAACACCCGAAGGTCGCACGAAAGGTCCCGAATCTTCCCATAACCTTGTCTCGGCCATTTGTATTTTTTTTCAACAGAAACAATTTGTGACACGTCCCAAAACACTTACTAAAACTCTCCGTCTCTCAAGCAATTTCTTATTCTTAGTATACACATCTTCAGCTATTATACGGTATTTGTATGAATTACTGTTAAACATTTGAAACCGAGTTTTGATAGAGTATTGGAGTAAAATTTACTTACATTCTACCTGTAATACAATTTCCCAAAGATTTCACAAAACTGTCAAACATTCCTTACATTTTCCATTTTGCTAACAACATATTGGCTGCTTAGGAAGTCAAAGCACTCAAGGCGAGTGTTATGTGTACATAGAGCACAACTCCACCCAAAACACACCTAAAGAGTTCGCCTTTCAAAGTAAAATAACGTACAAATGTCAAAGACTACAGGAGACAATGAGGTACAATGCCTCTTCCGCTGGTCCTTGACATGTTAGCTTGTTTAGAGGTCGACCTCTCCGTTTTTGTTTGGGTTTGTGTAAAGACTGGCACTGTGATCAGAGAAGGGTTCGCTTACAGCGGCCAGCTGACTTCAAAAGGACGGATTGTGCCCGGTGTTATTGTAGACTTCAAGGTAGAGAAACTAGGCCGTGCCTCAAAACTGGACGGTTCCATTGCTAGCAGAGGGAAAATGCAGAGTGGATCTAACATAAAGATTGTGGCGTTCATGGTAACAAAAGTTCACGGTCTGAGAAAAATGGACATGTTCACGGAACTATATATTCACGGTGGCAACAGGTACAGGAAAAAGAAAGTCCAGGAATTATTTGTTATTAAACTGTAATTATAAGTTCACGATACAGAAGTGACAGTGAAAACAGTGAACATAAAGTTACGGTGAAAAAATCAAGAATCACAGTAATCAAAATGAAAATAATACACACGAACTACACTAGAAAAAAGATCACAGGACTGCTCTTTGTGCACTATTTTATCAGGTAGGCTCGATCAAATTTCTTGTAGCTTAGCAACAGTTTTAAGTGGTTTTATGACTCTATATCATAGTCAAGAGCGAGTTCCTTTTTGAAATTCTTTTTGGGTGTATTTTAATGGATTCAAGCTACAATCCTTTATATTTTCATTTTTTTCACCATAGCCACAGTCACTTGCCGTATAAGTCTGCTGTTGAGTTAACTTCAATGCAGTTTAAAATTTGATTGACTACACGGCTTCATTTCATTTCAGTGCAGTGCGTTCTCAAGCAATAAAAATTTGCCGGATAATTTGTGCTTCATATTATCAATAGTTGGAAACATTTAGTACGATATCTTTGCCAAAAGAGCGAAACAAAACTCTTATGTTAGCTTCCAATCGTTTTTATCCTTGACTATTTAGTTTGGTCATCAGAAAAAAAGTAGATCTTATCTAATGATATTTTAATGATGTGTATTGTCGTATGGCTGTTATTTTTGTTGTCCCATTGTATTATTCTAGTCCAAACCGCTGAAACAACAATACAAATCCACCGGAGATGATCCTGATGTATCCAGGCTCTTTCAGACGATGGAATCACACTCAAATCAAACCTGTAGTCTAGTTCATCTACATCTATATATTGGACCATTGTAAGAATATTGTTTCCAATTCTGGGCCATATAGACATCTATTATGAAAGGTAGTATATATATAGTTTTGTTGTAATATATAGACTCCTAGCACTTAGCATTAAAATATAGCGTTCCAGTATGCAATAATCATGTTTTTATCCTCTCGACCACATTTGGTCACATTTGTGCATTTAGCCCATCTGGGCAAGAACATGCAATAAAAATTCATATCATATTATGTCATTAAACGCTGGATGCATGTGGACTCTGCAAAAGCTTACTTAATCAACTTCAGTATTCTAAGTCATTAGTCCCCAGACCTAAATATGTTCATGATACGTTTGATATATACAGTACTAGAATCGCGTCACCGCCTATTTCAGCTTATTTTGACTTCCAAGTCTTGTATTGTTTGACACTAATTACATCAACGTTAAGCCAATCAGCTAGACACATCTCCTGACAGGTGTCAAACCTCTTGTGTTCTCAGCCTCTTTCAGTATTTGCATGAACAAACACTCCCAATGAACCGTAAGTAATACCACCAACAAAAGACCTTCGTTAAATATTTTATTGATAAAAGGCACAGGACTTACAAATAAGGTTTTCTTTTCATTTTCTTCATGACAATACCGCATGCTTTTATTCGTACCAAGTCTTCGTGTGTTTTTTTTACTTTTGTTTGCATATATTACATCATTTTCTACATCATCCTCACATGCGTACGTACATACATTAAAAAAATTGACAGCGCTCTATAAAATATTTACAACATACATCATCATAATCTGCATCAAGCAATATACAAATTGATTTCGCTAAGAATATAATATGGAGCGACCAAGCCGCCAACGGTACAAAATATAGATTGTCCATTTTATTCCTGTCTTTTTTAACACCAATATACATCCTACTGGCTTGCATAGCAAAACTCGCTGTGTATTTTAGCAATTACCATTTGTTTGTTTGTTTTCGTGTGGCCTTATAATTAGCACAGAGCTGAATCAAGCAAGCACATTTCCTCACCATTGCAGAAACATGTACTAAAAATGACAACATTTATATTGAATGTACAAATCAACAAATTCCAACACCACTTGTTGTTGTTTTTCTTATAGAGTTAAAGGAAACTTTAAGATGCCTTTAAGAGTTGTAGCACCTGAATAAACTTTTTATTCTCTCCGATGTTTTCTTTCTTAATCGCCAACTAAACACTTTACAATGCTTTGCATGTCTTATTTACAGAAGGGTATTTTCTCTTAAAAGTCGATCTAAAACCCGTCACCAAACGTAAAAAGAGATGGCTCGTTCACGGAATTAACTTCCTGAGACAGACAAAAAAAAGCTCTAAGAAATATCTATATATATTGACTTACAGTCTGTACACTAGTCTATCTACACAGCAGTGAATAGAAGTAAAGCTTTTTTAAAAATTCAATAGTGGCCTGCACTTATTCTAAGCTGTACATTTACATTTTCCTACTTGTTTGGTATATTGCATTATATCTTTGGGGGGTTACCGAAAAATGATTGTCTTTTCACAATTTCTTATAATTTCATAATCTTAAAAAAGTTCTCTCCTTTTTTTTGGCACTTAGCGTAGCGGGTATCTCTAGCCTCAACACCTGTCGTAGTGGTTCCTTAATTTCTTAAGTTGTTTAAGCACCAACATCTTTTCCAACGACAAAAACTTTCCACAGTATAAAAGCTTTTTGCATCTTGTATAGAGGCATCGACAGAGACAGCAACAAAACAGTCCAACTGAAACTTTCAGTTTACCGACAATAACCTAAAACGGTGTCTGCTAAAAAAAGGCAAGTAGACAATTTTTGTAATGGGCATACAATG
>NW_017804464.1:5316258-5349244 GCF_001625305.1 Branchiostoma belcheri
TTCATCACCATAGCATGTCTAGATCATGAGATATCAAAACCGGAAGTTCAGCTGCAGTACCATAACAAGCCGCTAGGGGGTCCAAAATCTAATCACTTTGAGGTCTCATCAAGATCTACCTACCTACCAAGTATCAAGACAATCCATCAAGGCCTTCTTAAGTTATAGTGTTGACAGACAGACAGACAGACACACACACACACACACACACACATACACGAACGCCCCTGAAAACATAACCTTCTTGGCGAAGGTAAAAAATGACAACATTTATATTGAATGTACAAATCAACAAATTCCAACACCACTTGTTGTTGTTTTTCTTATAGAGTTAAAGGAAACTTTAGGATGCCTTTAAGAGTTGTAGCACCTGAATAAACTTTTTATTCTCTCCGATGTTTTCTTTCTTAATCGCCAACTAAACACTTTACAATGCTTTGCATGTCTTATTTACAGAAGGGTATTTTCTCTTAAAAGTCGATCTAAAACCCGTCACCAAACGTAAAAAGAGATGGCTCGTTCACGGAATTAACTTCCTGAGACAGACAAAAAAAGCTCTAAGAAATATCTATATATATTGACTTACAGTCTGTACACTAGTCTATCTACACAGCAGTGAATAGAAGTAAAGCTTTTTTAAAAATTCAATAGTGGCCTGCACTTATTCTAAGCTGTACATTTACATTTTCCTACTTGTTTGGTATATTGCATTATATCTTTGGGGGGTTACCGAAAAATGATTGTCTTTTCACAATTTTTTATAATTTCATAATCTTAAAAAAGTTCTCTCCTTTTTTTTGGCACTTAGCGTAGCGGGTATCTCTAGCCTCAACACTTGTCGTAGTGGTTCCTTAATTTCTTAAGTTGTTTAAGCACCAACATCTTTTCAACGACAAAAACTTTCCACAGTATAAAAGCTTTTTGACATCAAGCATCTTGTATAGAGGCATCGACAGAGACAGCAACAAAACAGTCCAACTGAAACTTTCAGTTTACCGACAATAACCTAAAACGGTGTCTGCTAAAAAAAGGCAAGTAGACAATTTTTGTAATGGGCATAACAATGGCATTCAACAATGGAGTCCTATTTTTAAAACGAATATGAATATATATATAATATTTATATATGTATATAGATAATATATAAAAGATTGCTTTATGTTTACATGTGTCTTTTCATGTGCAGGGTGAGGTGGTCTGAACGGGAGAAGGAGCGGTCGCATAGCTGGCACTGGAACGGGCGGACGCCGGTGTGTTTACGGTAGTGTCGCGTCAGTTCGTCCGAGCGGGCGAACTTCCAGCCGCAGCCCTCCCAGTTGCAGTGGTATGGCTTCTCACCTGAGGAAACAAAACAAGAAATTCAAGTTTAACTCAGGAATCACCATAGAGGAAGAATTCTAGTCATGACAAGCTTCTGATATTGAACCGCCTTGCTAGCTTGAATTCTATTACGTAACAAAATTACCCATGGTTAGACAGACAACTATGCTTGAAATTAAAATCGTGTTTGGAAATGTATCGTACAAGGTGTTACATTTTAACAATTGTTACATTCTACAAAGAAAACTTTCACGATGAAGTGTATGTTAACAAATAAAGGGATTCAATTCAAGTCAACTACTTCAATATGTGGTTGTAATGTACCGCGGAATGTAAACTATGCACCACCCACGCACTGCGAGTAAGAAATGTGTGTCGGCTTACCTGTGTGTGTTCTCGTGTGCGCCTTGAGGTGGGAGGACTTGGTGTAGACCTTCCCGCAGCCCGGGTACTGGCAAGTGTGCGTGGGTTTCTGTCCGTTGTTCTTGGCCCACCGTCTCCGCTGTCTCTTGGGCTTCTCTTCGGGGGTTACGACGGAGGCGCAGGTCTTACCGCCGCCGAGCAGGTCGACTAGCGGGGAGGAGGGCGGCGTGATGACCATGTTGTGCATGTTGTGCATGGTCTGAGACATCGGGTGTCCGTTCTTGTCTACTCCTTGTCTTCCGTACGACGCCGGGAAGTTGATGACGCCCCAGGCCTTGTTGGCCGTGGCGTTGCTCGGCGTTGGGTGGCGCTGCGCCCCGAAGGAGGCCAGCTCGCCTTCCGGTGTGGTGGGCGGGGACATGTTCTGGTGCTGGTAGGAGGCCGCCTGACGACCTTGTCGCGTGCTGGCGATTTTACTCAGTTCCTGTAGCTCCTTGAGCTTCTGTAGTTGGGAGAGGGGCAAGAGCTTGGGCCTCTGGCCTTGCTGCTGCGACTGAGTGAAGTAGTTGACTGGGAGCATCCCCTCGGTCTTGGGCACTGCCGCGGAAGTGTTGTTGTAAGCCTGCGACGTCGGGATGTGTTGTTGCTGGTGTCCCTGCGCCGTCGAAAACGCGCCCGGGAAGTTGTGTGAATACCACGTCGCGTTGGGGTAGCTGTTCTGCGTACCCTGTGGCACTCCGGCGTTTAGGATGAAGTCGAAATCCAAGAGTTCGCTGAGATCCTGCGGTATCCCGCTGGTCTTCTGCTCGGTGAAGGCGGTGTTTGTGTTGGGGATGTGCTGGGGAGGGTTGGGCACCACTGACGCGGGGGAAGCGCCGCCTGCCCCCATGTCTTGTCCCTCCATGTCGCAACTGTTCAGCGCTTTCTGGATCAGATCTGTGGTCTCGGTGAGTTGACTGGTCTGGTCGTTGAAAATCTCCTCCAGGACGCTGTTGAATGCCGTCTGCAGAACGTTCCGCTTCATGTTCTCGTGGGCCGGCGGGAGGTTCGACGGCATGAAGGGCTCGGGCGCGGCGACGCTTCCACCCGCCGATGAGATCCCGGAATCGCTGGCGGCGTCGCTCTCCAACTTGGCGGACTGCGGCGAGGCCGGCGATCCCGCGTCGGTAGACTCTCTCCTCAGCCTCTCGCAGGCCACCGTCTCGTCGTCCGCCTCTCTCTTGATCTTCAACATGACTTCACACCTGTACTCTCCACCGGTCACGCCCAGCTCTGTCTCGGGGTCGCTCCAACCGTCCTCCGACAGCCCTCCGCTCGGCGACGCGCTGCTCACACCAGACTTGTACAACGGGCTCTCAAATGGCGGGACGTCCTCGTACAACAGACTGTCCATATCCAGCCACACCTGCGACGGAAAAACGAGTCAGGTCAGGTCTGAGCAAAAAGGTGTAAGATACACTGTTGTTGTGAGGCTCCGCTCAGACTACGTGCTCTCGCTACCCCGCTGGTCTACACAATGGACTAATATATGACAGGAGGAGCCGTTTGTTTAGCGGTGAATGGGACGGCTCACCGTCATCAAAAGGTGTGCTGCTGCGTCAGTACAGGGGAGCGGGAGAACGCACAAATTCCTCCGTAATTATCCCCACTTCTCTTTTCAGTAAATAACACGCTTCACTGCGCACACACTATTGTCTCTGTCCGCCGGACTAGCGAACATCCGAGCGCCTGCGCAGTGCTAACAACAAGTGTTGTTTTTATCCGTGTAGCGCTCGGAGTTGTCTAGTGACCTGTGAAAGGACAATCATTGTCTCCTCGTCAATTTGACTTGTCTACCAGCAGGTTACCTGCGAGCATTTGCATAAAACCTGTACAAGTATCCTTGTCCTGCCGTACCGAGGACAAACTAATCTTTTAAAACGTGGCCAAAACACGTGCAAATGTCGAATAAAAACCTAAAATTGACCGTTTTGTCCTGATGTTTTTATAGTTATTAAGTTACACCGCGCATTGCTGAAGACGAGTCGCAATGTCTAGGAATTTACCATCTTTTGTTTGTTTTTTCTACGGTGACAAGATGTCGATACGATCTCTGCATGCTCGCGAGCGTCACTCTCTTAAAAACTAACCTCCATAGCATGCCAAAAACTGGGGGTTTGGGGGGTCTTCATGGGAGCTTTTATGGGCATTTTCTGATTGCATATAGACCACATAGCCGGCCTGGTTGAATTACCCCCGTTTTTAGAACTGAGCTGATCAGAAAACAGGCGAAGACCACCAAACCCCCAGCCTGCTACGGAGGCTACTTCAGAACAGCGCGGACGAGATGTCCCCGAGTACCGCTAAGTTTACAGTGCGCTGCGCGGGTCGCTACACATGACAGGGCACTCCCCGGCGGGAAGAGGGCTCTCGTACGCGTGCTTGGCGGTACGAATCGTCTTCCTTTCCGGGCTCACCTGTCGCTAGAGTGGGGTTAAACCAACACTCCAACACCGCGAGATACAACTCTGACGTCAGGCGACCGACGACAAGAAAAGAAAAGCGCGGAGTCAGCTAAAGATGTAAACTAAACGGAATGACTTCTAAATCCTGTCAGCGAAAAAATCATTTTGACATTCGGCTGTGAATGGTATAATTTCCTGTAAAATACAATTACTAGCATTACCTCATTTTCCTAATTCACAGGTACCTTACGATAGGAGCAAATTGTCTATTTGTTCTTCGTATCGTACCAAGTGTTGTTTCATCGACCTTGCGTTTGCTTGAATTGTAGTTTTCACCTTGAAAGCTAGGCTTATATTCTCACCAAGCAGAAGCTGTGGGGGAATGATCGTTAGCTTTTTATATATGGACGTTTACTTTTTTTTGTCGTTGGCTGGCGACCTTCTCTGGCTAATGGATACTGCCTGGACAATTTGATTCTGTCTTTTTGCCTCTGAAAGGGATCTGCTTTGAGATTAAGGCTTATAAACCCTGCACACAGTGGGCAAAAACAAGTGGATTTGTTGTAAAAGTACCGACTTGCCAGGAGGGTTATAAAACTACGGCAATTCAAGATAAGAGACTACAGTATAGGCCTCATAACCTGGTATAAATCAGGGCCATTATGTTCTGGACGTCATTTTGACCGGAGTTCGAAAAACATCGAAAAAAAACGCCCCTTTGCAAAAGTCAGACAACAAACTTTTATAGTTTACAAGATAATAAAAAGCGGACCTTTTAATTGTACACTAGTTTTTTTATTTATTTTTCTTT
Organism: Branchiostoma belcheri; assembly: GCF_001625305.1. Lineage (NCBI taxonomy): Eukaryota > Metazoa > Chordata > Leptocardii > Amphioxiformes > Branchiostomatidae > Branchiostoma > Branchiostoma belcheri. The sequence goes on from NW_017804464.1 coordinate 5,321,197, forward strand.
CATTTTGTACTTTCAAGCCGATTGCTTCACTACTGGATGTTTATGTTTTTTCGTATTTTTTCAGGTGGAAGATTTCGTAAAAAAATCGAACTCGCGTTGAAAAAAAAGTCAGTATACGTACGTGCGACCTTCTCGAAAAGACATGCATGTTCTAATGACTCTTAGCGCCTTGGCACAGTTAGTGTGACAAATACACGGATAATAAACAAAAAACAGAGGAGGGGGAGCTATCAGCAGGACAGTATGCGAAGCAATTAAAAGACTGCCACAATCCGTTTTCTGTTAATCAAATTGCCCATGTTATTGTTCTCTCTCGAAAAGAAAAGCTACGTTTATATTCGTCGTTTACGCTCGGGTTTTTGAAACTTTTAAGCTTTTTCGTTGACGTAACTTCAGCATGGAGAAAAAAATTTAGTAACATGTGCAGTCAATCTGCCAAAAGAGAGGGAAGAAGAATTAATGCCAGATTTCTCGCTACATGTTACGGTTATTTCAGGCACAAGTCTTGCTAAAATAACAGCAAAGTGAATCCAAGTACGTAAATTTGTAAGGCATTTCACGCTGTACTGTGGCAACATGGTAGGGATTTTGTAAAGTTACGCGACTGAAAATAACTCTATTCTAGTGCTATTTTCTGAAAAGCAGCTTAAAAAATGCATGCTTTCACGTTGTTAGTTTCCACTCCAATTTTGAATGATAGCAAGTATATTGCCCTATATCTTATTCAAATATTTCAAAGACTTTTGTAGCGTAGCCCTTTTCTTCAATATCCACACACATCTCTGTTAAATTGATAAAAAAAACTGCAATATATTCCGAAAAATAAACATATTTCTTTGACTATAGAAACCGTATGGAACACCTGTGGATAATCAAAGACAGGTGAACATACTTCCAGCAGACGGGCTCACTTCAGAAATCCTCCAGAGACACTTCATAAATAGGTGAAGATTTGTGCGCCATTCTTTATACTCATTTTGCAATGAAAAAAGTAAAGTAACCCGCGGTAATACATAGACTCCCCATGGGCAAGTAATCTTCATGATTCATCAATTCTGTACGGTAAATAACCACACAGATTCCTAAAATTCCATGAAACGCGACCATTCAATAATAAAAAAAAACACTTCCATAGTAACGACAATGTATGGATATTCAACACTCCAGAAAAAAATATGCTCCTTGTCACAATACGAAGTTTTGATGTGGATCTTTTTTTTTATTTTCCCTTCTTCTTTCTCTAAAATTGACGTAAAAGAACTGATGAGAAAATGCTGAGAAGTGAACAATGACTACTCTCCAAGCAGAGGTTTGTGGGGAATGATCGTTACCTTTTCATATATGGCCGTTTTTTTTGTCGCTACCCCCACCGTCGGTGGCTGGTGACCTTCTCTGGCTAATGGATACTGCCTGGCCAATTTGGTACTGTCTTTTTGCCACCGAGAGGGATCTGCTTGGAGATTAAAGAATGGCTACTAGGACTATACTGTAGGACTGTGTAAGTTAAAACGACTGCCACGCCCCCACACTAGCTAAGGAATGGTATGTCTCTCTCACCACGCTAGTATGATTCAGACTTACTGGATTTTTCCAGAACTGCACGAAAAACAGGTTGACCTTTAAATTTGACACCGATAGATTTCAACAACAGAGGTTCCTCTTCCTCAAGAAATAACCATTTGAGTTTGGTGCAAAAAAAAAAGTCGGAAGGGAGTGCCAACATACCACGAGGTATTAAAAAATCTATAAACCTGTCACCTTAAATTTTGACAAATATAACACCGCGACTGAACGGATATTCAAATCTGTGTCATGCCTATAGAATAATCAATTAACATGGAATATCATACAGAAAGAATTGGGACGGTTAATTTTGGCGTTAAAATGAATTCTACTGTGTTCACAAAATGGCCAGACGTCCATGTCGCAAAACTAGAAGGTTCGCTGTCATATTAACATAGTTAAAGTAGCGTTTGGTGGGTGTCTTAGGGGGCGGTGCAATGATAGTCATCGCAGTGGTAGGGTATAACATGTCATGCCTATGTATTGAACAGTTATCCCCACACAGACTAACTCAGGCATGGAGGAGATAGCTAGCACATGGTCACCCCGTGCCCCGGCCTCGCAACCCCGCATTCCACTACACAAAAGAGGTCAAATGTCAGCCGGTAGACTTACCTGTGTAAAACAGGTACCCCAAAAAATCTACAAACGGAACAGAATAAATATCATTTGGGACTAATCAGTGTTTTAGTAGGGTAGAAGTGTTTCGGAGATAGTTTTTGGCGATGCCATTTTGCTTGCAGCGCCCGAGCTTCAGGTATGAGATTATGAATGGGGACGTGCGACCCTTAAAATGAATCAATGGGAATTCCTTCTTACCTGTTCCAGGTACGACGACCGGTCTTCGAAGCTGTCACTGAAGGTCGGGCTCTCTGCGCCCTCCGAAAACAGGGGATCCATCATAAGCGGCATCTCTGCTGGCCTAACCCTCTTCGCAGACACGGGGGTCGCTGGTTCGATTCCTGCGAGGAGCGGCAAAGAGAGTACAATCCCGTGAAGTGCACTAGAAGAAGCCTCACAAACAAACTCGCGGGCACAGGGGTATTCCACTTTATTCGTCCCCTCTCTCCGCTCCTATTGGTCGCTAAGGTAAATGTTGAGCTTGGCTGCTGGCCAATCGGAAGTCTGGCTCAGGGACGGGTGATTAATATTCATGAGCTCAGCCTGGTCCATATGTATGAGGTCCCTATTGGTGCGTATTTTTAGCACAGTATATAAAGCGCGGCGGGTTTGGCGAGCGGCGTGTCAGTGTCTCTTCGGTCAGCCCGGCGCGAGGAGCTCCCACCGCCTCCGCACTAATATCACCATGGCAACGACCCAAACAACTATGGCGGACAATGGCTCTCCTTTGCCCCTTGACGTCACAAGTACGTCATAACCCAAACCCGTCCTAAGCGAGGCATGCCGAATGCAAACACCCTGACAAGAATTGCGGCCGCTAATGTTAGAAGCAGGGACTTTTCTTATCTCTATTGACGGCACGTCTGTATATTTATACGCACGGAGGGGGCGTAAAAATGCAATTAGCCCGGCGTATAAGGGGCTTAGCAGTGTTTACCCCTACCTAACCCTTCCGACTGGGCAGATTATGGAGAAGGGGTCTGTGGACAGGTAAAATGTCATGTAGATATTCAGTTATATGGGGGTGGAAGGTACAACATACCATATCCTACTTCTAACAATCGTCTCCAAAATTCCTATCATTGCAAAGAAAGGTCCCTCCCTCGCTTTTTAATCTACCCTTGAACCGAGACAAAGAAAGAAGACTTAGATGTAATTATTCGGTTCTTGGCATTTTGACCTGCTCTTTTTCGGTTTTATCCTTGAAATATTTTTTTGTGTGGTAAAAGTACTAATAATTTTCTTTATGTTGTAGCAATGAGGTTAAAAGAAGTAATTTGATCATCGAACACATTCTAGTTTTAAGATGTAATGGTTGGTAACACATGTTAAAGGGTAGTTTTGTTTATTATTGCTTTATTTTTGTTGCTAAGGTCAGCTTGTGATAAGGGGAGTAAGTATGTTTCACACCTACGTGTAACAAGTCAACTTTCCGTACAGTATGAGCATTACATGCCTTTAAGCACTAGCAATTAGCAATGTTGAGCAATTTGAAATAAACCCAAAGTACCCCAATAAAGTGACAGCATTACCTTTTATTTTTATTTATTTTTCATTGATCAAAACATCAACACATAACAAGGACAATCTGGCGCTGCACTCAAGTTTATAACTTATATTAACAGCGCCACACAACAAAATTCAATTAACATTTACGTTTTATTCAAAAGCGGGACTGATTAAAAGCGTCCAAATTAAGTTACCTTTTTTCTAATGAGAAAAACTTCAGAACTTTAGAAAAAAATCGCTGTTGAGAAAGAAAGATAAATTACTTCTCCTTCTTTTCTTGAATCGACGTTTTTTAAAATGTATTCCAACATGTAATCACCAGACGTGGTGACGGCGCACTCAAGTTTTTTCAACTTATATTAATGCCAGGGACACAGGGGACAAATACATTACAGGACAATACTCATTTTCACCCGAGCGAAGTGAGGAAAGTCGTGTAATGTGCCTTTCCCAAGGGCACAAGATCGGTGGCATGTCAGGACTCGAACCCGGGACCTCTTGATTCCGAGTCGAGCACTCTGCCGCTACGCCACACAACCCCACGAAAAAACGACGCTTGTTTCAATTGTTTCTAAATCTCCTCTGTCCGCGTAATCTTCTGTAATCCGCTGTGGTGTAAACATCCGAGACACGGATACATTTTCCCAGGACGACTACTGTAGCGTTAAAATACCTGCGCAGTGGAGAGAGATAACAGTTACTTAACGACATGAAATTTAAGGCTACCGGGGACGAGCTACCGTAAATTCATTTATCTTTTTAATGGTTGGTATTCTACTCTCCAAGCAGAGGTTTGGGTTTTTTTCGGGGGGGGGGTGTTTTTAGGTTTTTTTAATCCCTTTTTTTGCACTAGAATTTTTTGGGTGGGGTGAAAAAAAGAAACCCCAATAAAAAGCCTAAAAACACGCCAAAAATAACCCCAAATCCAAACCTCTGCTTGGAGGGTATTCGGATCCACGGTAGAAAAGAAATGCAGGTTTTGTGGTCGAAATAATTCTATACTCCAGTAGAATTAACTTTGACAGTAGAATTAAGAAGTATATAATACATATTCTCCGGGTTATCAATTACGATTTCACGGTAAGAGGCCATGGTGAAAATAAAGGCACCGCGAAATTTTCAGGACTTAAAATATACATATGAAGGATTAAAAAAAATATGAAAATCCTATACATACCTGGATAACACATTGCTTTTATACAACATGTAAACCTTCACTGCAAAGGGCTGAAAAGTATTTCTTGCTGTACCTTATAAATTTATAAATACTGGGTTATTTTCTTGCTACTACCAGTATCGGGCAGAGCGCTTCCTTTCGTAGCTTTGAAATGACTTTATTAAAAGTAAATATCCCAAAAGTATCACAGGCAGTACTGAATAGCATTACTACGCAGGGGTACATTTAACATGATATGACTATGGAATAAAAGAACACTTACTTATACGCTTTGTAACGATAAGAATGCGTTTTGTCATTTTTGCGAATCGCCTGATTTTAGTCTTAGATGTATACAGAAATCAATAAGACATAGAACAGACTTTGACGACACATATATCGGCCCTCTCACATGTTTGTGACTTAGGTTGACCCTCTTACACTACAAACGACCTTTTCAGAACCCAACGAGGTGAGAAATATGCGGGTTGAGTGACTCTCACTAACTGGTGACTCATTCTCCCCAGCGGTATAAAGTGTCGAGTCGATAAAAATAAACCAGACCCAAACTTGTTGTTCTCAAGCGAAGGTGGTATCTGTCAGGTGTTGAAAGTCAAACACTGACAACTACTGTTCTTTTTTTCTTGAATGAGAAATAGAACAGGATGACCTTGGAACTTGCTTGCCCCCCTCCCCCTTTTTGACACACAGCCTTCCTGTCAGTCACCAGTCACCACAAAATAAACCACAAAACCGCAAAGTCCGTTTTGTGTCAAGTCATAGAAAAGAAGGAACTTAACACAGTATATTCACTGATAAACTGTAGCACACAGTATCACACAAGAACTAAAAGATATGTGAAAAAATAGCTATCATTGTGTATCATAATAAGTTCTTATGGCGAATGCAGGGTGTTCAAATATCGTATGCATATAATATACTACTATAGGTATGCGGCGATATATTTTACCAATGTTTACGAATGTATGAATATAGGTAGTGAAATCTTGATTACATTATATATATATATATTTTTTTTTTGGGGGGGGCAGCAAATTCTTGTGGCGGCAGACGCTGTGTTTTCAATCTTATGATGAAATCCTCGGCCTTTTGATTTGTTGTTTTCCCGCCAAAGGTCGTGTTTGGGAAAGTTTGAGTCATCAGGCCCCGGGGTAGCACTGAGCTAACACAGAGTCGTCTGACAGATAAACACGGGGGGCCACTGAACCTTTGTACGTGTTAACCACTCAGGTGGTGACTGGCGTAACAGTAGAGTATTCGGCTTAGAACCAAGAAGTCCCGGGTTCGAATCCTCCCATGTCACATGCGTAATGGCAGAGCATTCGGCTCAGAACTAAGAGGTCCTGGGATCGAATCCTGCCATGTCACATACGTAATGGCAGAGCATTCGGCTCAGAACTGAAGAGGTCCTGGGATCGAATCCTGGCATATCATATGCGTAATGGCAGAGCATTCGGTTCAGAACCAAGAGGTCCTGGGTTCGAATCCTGCCAAGTCACAAGCGTATATAAACGGTAGAGCATTTGGCTCAGACCAAGAGGTCCGGGTTCGAATCCTGCCAAGTCACAAGCCTTGTGACCTTGGGAAACGCACTTTACACAATTTTCCTCTCTTCGCTCAAGATGCCAGGATAATCATTATCATAATCGTGGGCATTAAAGAAAACCAAACCACTTGCACCAGGTCACCTGTGTGGGTTTGAATGGAATGTTCCAAACTCGAGAAGAACGCGATGACTCAGTTCTGACGGTTTGAAGCTGAAAAGAGCAGTTTCGCACACTTGGCACGCAGCGGTACGATATAACGTTACATTGTGCTGAGTGTAGCTGAGTCATGATTTATGTCAGCTGAGCCTGACGGCTTCCGTGTGGCGATTGAGGTTTTGAAACATATTTGAAAGTTTGTGGCAGAAAGTAATCCCACACGTGAAAGCACACACTCATATACGTGCACACACACCACACGTGCATACATATGCACACACACACACACACACAGACACACACGTGCACGCACACACGCATACACATAAGCATATACATGTTATATGCATACACATACACACGTGCACGCACGCATACAAGCACACACACACACACACACACACACACGCACGTACACACACATGCACATCTAGAAATACACGCATACACATACACGGTCATGCACACAGATATGTACACGCACAAGCACTCAAACATACATGTTCACTAGCGCACGCACGCACACACACAACTGAAACACACGCATACACATGCACACACATGCACACGCACACGTATATACACAATGACACAAAATAAACAACAGCACACACACCAGCAATGATGTTATTTCTCCATGTACTACTGTAACAATATTCCATGATGACTAATCCACACTCCCAGTATTTTCTGCAATGTCATTCTCAGTGCCTATCAACTTCTATTTTTGTCTGTCGCCGTGGCTAATTCAGTAAAGAGCCAATCGTTTCCTTGATGTTATCATGTTGTACCACGCACGCAAACACACCACTCACGTATCGTGACAATTATCCTTACTTCCCCACCGTTCCCTACCACAAAAAAAAAAAAAACAATTTTACTACTAAAATCTAAGAACCCACATATTATAGAAGAAGTGGGTAAATTCGTCTTCCATTGCCTAAAAAGAAGAAGTCAAACCCAGTAAAACTAGTGTCATGTCATGTTGTAGAATATAGTATAATGTTAGAAGTAGATATAGTCTCACATACTACTGTATTTTCTTTCTATGTTGTTTGTAACTGCAATTTGCCCTCGGGCAAGTATTTGCAATAAAGTTTCATTATCTATTTTTGTAAGTATGTGATAATGTTAGACCTCGTAAATATCATCACGACACATCCGAAATTAAATGAACAATGTTGCTAGAATAAAAGATATGTGAAAAATGTTCTGCTGTCGTATCAATGCGCATAACCAGTTAACAATAGGTAGTTATATTTTTACGTTTCTTGCCATTATTTGTGACAAAACAGTAAGTGCCCCCCCCCAAAAAAAAAACAGTGAAATAACTGCATATATGTAGTACAGAGGACATGGGCAGACCACCAAGGTTTTGACGACTTCGCGCCCTTGTGAACTATCACTGACACTGCCTATGATAAATTGTCCAATGTCCTTCATCAAACATTAAAATATTGGCCCGTGGCTTCTTCCAAACACATGGAATCATACCTTTATAAGGGGTACAATCTTTTGACACAATTTCTTTATTTAATTTGAGGGGACCGGTTGAAATAACTAAGCTGTGGGAACATCTTACAATCGGCAAATTATACCACAATTGAGGAATCGCTATGAAATGAACGTAAAATGCCTGCGGCGCCGGACAAGGTCTTCAAATTAGCATACCGTTTTGACAGGTTAAATAGTTGGTGACAAATTTGGTGTCACCGAAGGAGCAAGGACAGTAAGATATCATGTCTGGTCTAATCAATCGGTATGTAAAGACCTTCAAAACAAGCAATTATTCTTCAACTGGGCTCGTGATTGGACAGAAAAAAGTGCAGTTATGTTATGCTATCTTAATATTGGTATAAGAATATATCCAAATATATCGTGAGAGCTTTCTCTCTGTTTCTCTCTCTCACTCTTTCTCTCTCTGTTTCTCTCTCTCACTCTTTCTATCTGTTTCTCTGTTTCTCTCTCTCTTTCTCTCTTTCTCTCTCACTCTTTCTCTCTCTTTCTCTCTCTCTCTCTCTTTCTCTCTTTCGCTCTCTTTCTCTGATCCCCAAAGTACACAAAGTAGCGTTACTAGGTTTCATCAGTGTTTATATGTTTTGCCTATGTAGTTATGGTTAAGGGGTGAAGTCTATCTGCCATCACAGTTTGCCGCGTTAAAACGCACTACCACAGATTATCTACAATATTTAAGTCGTCAAACCATAAAATCTTGACTTTATTTCTTCAAAGACACTACAAGTCTAGTCTCTACCAGACTGACTACGCTTGATACATTTAGGCGAATATTTGCAAGGGGAGTTTGGCCGCCTTGTAGGTTTGACTGGCCGCCTTCGGAGGGAAAGAAACTACCTCCCCGCGGCCGGACTCCCTTGGCCAATTTTACTCTCTTTTTTGCCGAATTCTACGATCCGTATTCCCGTAGAAAGGCCTTTTTGAGGCTACTAAAAGTCTGTGTTGTTGGCGGACACCAATATATACTGGTACTCGTATCATATCGAATGGACTTCGTATCGTTCGAAAGGTGAAGTTAGGGTCAAGGGCCCAACAACCGGTCAAAAACTCACAACAATCGTTCGTATGGCAGATTCTTTCACGTAAGATGCTAAAGTCCGTCCAACTACGTCCTAATGTTCTTTGATCCTTTGTTGTATGAAGACAGATTGGAGTTGTAGCAATGTTAATGGCGGCGATAAAATACAAAGGTTGATAAATGACGGTCCATATAACACTTAACGATCGTCATTGGTCACTGATAAGTTATTTGGGACCTGATTCGCGCCAAGGACAATCTAATCAACATAGCTAGGTGAAGTGTCGTAATTCTTGGCTTCGTAATGAGAATAGAATAGGGCGAAATGGCTACTGTTTTGGTCACACTATCACGTTTCACCTTCTCTATATACAGTAAAACTGGGCCGTTCTGAGTGAAGGGTACCCTGTTTATGGTGGGTAGTGTTGATGTTGGAAACCTTGTAAAAGTACAAAAACATATCCCCTTTGAATAAAAAGAGAAATCGTCATTTTTACGTCAACAGATCTTAGAAAAAAGGATCCTATATCCTGTAGGATTAAAAAAAAGCAGATTCTGTAAAAGTGTATACCGTAGCTTTTCTTTCGGCAATCCAGATTTGTAGTCGTGTGGTGTAGCGGCAGAGTGCTTGACTCGGAACCAAGAGGTCCCGGGTCCGAGTCCTGACATTCCACCGATCTTGTGCCCTTGGGAAAGGCACTTTACACGACTTTCCTCACTTCGCTCAGGTGAAAATGAGTATTGTATTGCCCCCTGTATTGGTGGCGGCATTAATATAACTTGAAAAAACTTGAGTGTGCCGTCACCACGTCTTGTGATTACATGTTGACATTTAAAAAAAAATCAAATTTCACCCAGGAACTTCACCTTCTTCACCGACAAAAGGGGGTCTTAATGCACCGGAAGAGTCGTTTGTTCCGATCAAAGTCTGTCGTTAAGGTGGCTGTCGTTAACAGGTGTCTACCTGTATCCGTTAAGTAACGGATATCTATTGGGATGTGTGTTTACTTTAATGTCCACATGTACACACTTCGCGGTTTTGACTCTGTGAAGTGTAGAAATCCTCTCCGGAAGTCTTTTTTTTATATATTCCAACATGTAATCACCAGACGTGGTAACGGCACACTCGAGTTTTTTTTTCAACTTATATTAATGCCGCCACCAACACAGGGGACAATACAATACTCATTTTCACCTGAGCGGAGTGAGGAAAGTCGTGTAAAGTGCCTTTCCCAAGGGCACAAGATTGGTAGCATGTCAGGACTCGAACCCGAGACCTCTTGGTTCCGAGTCGAGCACTCTGCTGCTACGCCAGACGACCCCACATCCGGAAGTTTGTAGCACATTGGTGACGATTGTGAACAATGTTACTGAAGACAATAGGCAGGTGAGGTGGGTATCAAGGTGTGTCTGTAGCTTCCTCTTGTCGGAAGTTCACACCGTGCGTTTTGAGGTGGGTACAGGCCTGGACAACCGCGACTTAAGCTTTACGTACAGGAACTTTGCGGTTTTCCTGCGCCCTAGATTCTATGTAAAGGCTAATCCCACAGCCCAGCCTACCTTGGTTACAATGTTAAAAAAAAGGATGTATTCGACGGATGTGCGTCCAATCTCTCAGATACATGTAATTGCTGCCGTTGGACAGTGATTTTGGGTAGGTCCATTTCCGGTCCAGGACATGGTAGAATGTTTGGCGTTCTTTCACGTACCATACCGTAGCAGGGATTTTGAATTGGGGGTTCTTCCCACTGCTTGAGGGACAAGCGAGCGCCGAAGGCCCCCGAAAAATTGTGAAAAATAAACTTTCTGAAATGGCCTTTCCTGCTTTTTTAGAGGATTTTAAAGAAAAAATCAGAGATAACTTTTTTTCAATGACAAAGTGAGCAGTTTTCCTACAATTCCAGCCTCGCTGGTGACATGAATCAGTCCATCTTGCCCCCTGGCTACGGGCATGCGTACCTCCCACCCTGCTTTAGGGATGCAGTGTTCATATACAGTCAAACCAATGTGACCACCTCTTCAAACTGGCCATGGTGACCCTTTTTCACAGTCCGAAAACAGTTCGCATTAAACAACCTGTCCAAGGTGACCACCTGGCCAACACGACCGCCCTGAGCTGAATCTGCTCAAGGCTCGATACCTGCCCATGGTGACCACATCATTTTCGATCATGTTGATCATTGATGATAACTAATGAGAAATCATGGAGAAACCGGCCAGTTTGCCTCGATGATGTTTTTGTTCGTTGTGAATTGTTCCATAGAACTGAAGATGCTTTCAGCATTTGACATCAAAAGCTAAATAAAACATCTCGAGTAGAGCTGTGTACCTAAACAAATTTTAGGTACAGGTACGGGTACAGGTACACAGGTTTAGGTACAGGTCCGGACCTGAACCTGTACCTGAACAATTCGACCAATTTATATGCTCTTCTGAACTCCTTCAATAACAAAAAAAAACATAAATAAACTTGATAGTTAAGGTTTATTCTTTGTTTATGGCGAATGCTCAGATAAAATATAGGCTATATATATGTTTTTGTTTTCATGAACACACTGTCCTTACACAGGGACCCATTGTTAACCAGCTATTTACACATTTGAGGTCACAAATAGGCATAAAATTGGTGTGAAATTGTTTAGGTACAGTACCGGTACTGAGGGATTAGGTATTTTGGACCTGTACCTAATCAATTTTACCGGTACAGTATCGGTACTGCGTACCGGTACACAGCTCTAATCTCGAGTTGGAAACCAATTTATGCCCCAACCTATGCCTCATCTTTCCAAGGTGACCACTTTTCTTTGGTCCCAATCCTAACTCTAATACCAACCCTAACCCTAACCCCTGCCCTAAACACCTGACCTCTCACGTATGTGGAGTGGTCAGAGACAACAAAACACGCTCTATGTTTCTCATTGTTGTGCTGTTGACCGGGAATGTCTGGAAACCTTTACCCAAACTCTTCCGTAAAGCCCAGAAGACAAATACAACATCCCACCTAAATTCCGCAACAAAAGAACCTGTTGATATAAACATGAACCGCAAAACACACCCAGACATTCCTGCCCCTGCCCTCTTCTACCTCCCACTTGATGACGTAATGTTCCTGAGCTCCATGTGTCGTTTGTTTTGATTACCATGGCAACGGCATCTCCCGTGACCCTTTGCGTAGTTAGTCGTCAGTACTTCCGAAGCCTGCTTTTTTTTTACTCTCCAAGCAGAGGTTTGGGTTTTGGTGTATTTTCAGCGTGTTTTTAGGCTTTTTTTAATCGGGGTTTCTTTTTTCGCACTGGAATATTTTCTAGTTGGGTGAAAGAAAAATTCCAGTGCCAAAAAGGAAACCCCGTTAAAAAAGCCTAAAAACACACTAAAAGTACCCAAACCTCTGCTTGGAGAGAATTTTTTTTACCCCATCCTCAAATTCTGACTTCATATGATAGTACAATCCTTCAAAAAATGTTTTAGAGTAGAAAAAATTTTGGTGTATTTTTGTACTTTACACTAACATTATTACTAGAGTGTTAACGTTGCTTTAAACACACATATTTAGTGACACAATCCTGTTCAACTAACGTACGCGTGTACTGCTTAGAAATCTTTTGTGTCCAAAATGTGTTTACAATGTATTTACAAGTATTGATCCTTTAGAAAATTACATGATATTACCATCGGTATACGTTGAATACGTTGGCCCAAATGTTTGTTAACAAGCAAATTGTACGTCCGAACCTAGACTCGTATGCCGCGACAGTATGGGATCCATATACAAAGAAAGGCAAAGACAAACTGGAAAGGGTACAGAATCAAGCTGCACGATTCTGTATGAACAACTATGAAAGAGGTGCTAGTGTCACGGAAATGAAAAGAAACATACAGTGGGCCTCACTGGAAGACAGAAGAAAAATGTCCAGACTATGCATGATGTACAAAATAACTAATAAACTAAGTACCTAATACCAGCCCAGAAGAGAACAAGAAATAGCCATGCCTTCAAGTACCAGAGTTATCAACCAAGGATTGAGGTGTTCAAGAATTCATTCTTTCCTAGAACTATCGCAGAGTGGAACTCGCTCTCAGCAAGTACAGTAGGGGCATTGTCATTAGATAGCTTTGAACAAAGTCTAGAGTTAGAAGTTCATGGGTTATGTGTAACAAGTCTATCGGTGTAATGTAGCCAGCTGCCGCCGCGCCGCGTGCCTGCGAAGCTGGTGTGTTACGCCGAAGGGCGGTTATACCGGCTATACAGATACAGACACAGAGTCCCTAACCCCCGCCCCTCCTGATTTCTATTGATAGGTTCATTGTAGACGCAGTCTTGTGAAGACAGTTTCCCGATTTTTTTTTCACAGAAATTATATGATTTAAAAAAAAAAAAATTACAAACATTCTTATTGTAGTTTCATGCGAGCGTGTTTGCACGTATGGCATCGGCAGACTGAATTTTTCTGTCACCAGGAGCGGAAAATGTCATTAAGTGCTTGATGACTTCGCCAGTATTTTCGGATCAACTCGATCAGTTTTTCATGAGCCGTTATGATGAAAACGTGCTTGTTCCCAGTGTACTCTGGAATGTTGCCGAGTCCTGGGGACGACCCGACTGCTGGCTCAGCGGCCATGTTTACAAGGGTTGCTAGGCGACCAGAGCCAGGTTTTCCCCTGTAAGACTAAACACAAGCAGCGCGAGGGAGGAGGTCAAGATGGCTTTTAGGGGCGGGTCATTAACTCTCTGGGGGGTTATCTGTCTTTTTCTTTGGACGAAACGTTTAATAATGACGCTTGTGCGTGTATGAGTGTGTGTGTGTGTGTGTGTGTGTGTGTGTGTGTGTGTGTGTGTGTGTGTGTGTGTGTGTGAATGTGTGTGTGTGTATTAATGTGTAGTGTAGTGTACATGTGTTTGTGTGTGATTCTGTGTGTGTATGTGTCAGTGTGTGCGTGTGTGTACATGTGTGTGTGTGTAAGTGTGTGTGTGTGTAAGTGTGTGTGTGTGCGCGTGTGTGTGTGTGTGTGTGTGTGCGTGTGTGTGTGTGTATGTGTGCGTGTGTGCGTGTATACATGTGTATCTTTGTGTTCCTCTTGTCTTTCTTTCATTTTCTTTCTAAGTTTTTAATATTTTACCCAAAAAATAGCAATTTGTCGCCAAATATAAATTCAAACGTTCCTTGAATCGAAGAATAAGACGACCTTGAGTTAACGGCACGTTTGATACCTAAAGGTAAAATGTAAAGTAGAGGACATTTATTACGGCAGTTGTAGCTGTTACTTTGTATTGCTACTGATGAACGACTTGAACTCAACATGCCTGAACCCCCCCCCCCCTAAATGTCTAATGGTGCGTCCCTAACGACTTTTCCATGTTTCCACTTAGTAACATTTCCCGCAGCTGTCACATAAGACTGGGCCGGCCGTGTGATGTTCGGATCAGCCGCTTTCATCACAAAATCCGGCCTGACACAACTTCCTAACTCTTCCTAACACTCGTTTGTTACTCTTTCTCACAGTAATTGAACAGTAACATGTTAACGTTAACTATCTACACATGCCCAGAGGATAGAAGATATGTATAAGCAAAATATTCTAATCGTCTCTTTCTTTTTCTATATAAGGCCACAGCAAGTAATTTTTATGGATGACATGAGCGCGCGCATTAATTGTCGCCTGATTTTGAAAAAACAAAAACAAGAAATTTTGTTGCCTTCTGACAGTGGCCAATATGCCAAAAATGGGCAAAGATGTCTGTTGCCATGCCGGAAGGTGGATGGCAGATAACTATGAAGAGAGGAGACAGGAAAATGCTCTGCTTTAATGATTTGTTTCTTACTTTGATGCAGTGATATGTGATACTGGCTGTGCATATGTGATGTTCCCACTGAATCAAAACCATTTGTACAATGATTGAGTCAAAATTTTAGAATGTAGGAACCTTGTTTTTTTTTTCGCCCGCTCGTATTAGATTTGGAATCTACAGCAGATGTCATCCATAAAATCTACTTGTTTTAGCCACAACTTTAACTATCTACACATGCCCAAAGCATAGAAGATAACTATCAGCAAAATGTTCTAATCGTCTCTTAATTTTTCTATATATAGAGTTACCTTACGGACGATAGCATTCTTCATAGCTAGGTCCAAAGTCTAAAGATACTAAGATCTTACATAAGCCATGTGATAACAGCAAAGCGGATAAAATAATGCATGGCATATTTTGATCTCTTATTGATAACTTTTGCTAACGTCATATGTATTGATACATTTCTGTGTAGTTGTAACTTCTTGGACACCCCAGAATTTTAATATTCTTCTAATCAGCAGTTCTATAATCTATATGAAGTGACCTTCGTAGTGGTTTAAGCCGGTCGATAGAATAATGATGAGAGTCTTTATTTTAGCCTTGTACTGGTTAAGTGCATGTATGCGTCGCTTTGACCTATCTAAAAAGACACTGTAAAATAACGACTTAAGTAATTATGTAGCTGTATAATAGACATTGTACCTGTGCAATAGCTCAATTGGTAGAGTGCTCGCTTTGTAACCGGGAGGTCGTGAGTTCAAACCCCGGCCGGGTCATACCAAATACTTTAAAAATGATACACACGTCTTTCTCTGCTTAGCACTCAGCACACATGAGAAAGAGTGTGGGAAGGTCAAACACACAGCACTACCAGCGGACTAGCCCCCTGCTGTAGTGCCCTGCACAACTGTGTGTGGCCCAAGGGCTACGGAAATGAAGATGGGCACCACCCTACACTCTGCATAAGAGCACGGGAGACCTTCTTCTTCAATAATAGACATACAACTACCATGACTCATCATACATTGTGTCTTAAGCTACTATCAATATTGTATAGCTTTGAATTTCGTGTAGATTGACTGGCTTAATGTAACTAGGCAGGAGTTTAAATTTATCAAACGCTTTCCACAAGTGTACAGTTTTTCTGAATTCTATCTGAGTAGCCAGTAGTCTTTTACAACTAGTTACAACTTGTTACAATTAATTTTAGTGCAATACATTTTGACTGAATCTCTCGGTTACTGTGAATGTACGTATCTAGGAACAGAAACGTTTATTTAATATGGAATGTAGGTCCAAGAGCACAAGGTAGGAAAAGTTGTTCGTGTAATTCGTACATACGAAGTAATCTTGGAAACGTGTGAATGTTGGCCTGAAAGTACTTCTCATATCTCCGTACGCTACAGGCGGCACCAAGTCGCCATTCAGTACGGTTAGGCCACAGCATGTCAATTCTATGGATGACATCTTCCGCAGACTTCAAATCTAATGCGAGCAAGCGAAAAAAAAACAAGGTTCCTACATTCTAAAATTTTGACTCAATCATTATACATATGGTTTTGATTCAGTGAGAACATCACATATACACAGTCAGCACCACATATCACTGCATCAAAGTAAGAAACGAAACATTAAATCAGAGCCTTTTCTTGTCTCCTCTCTGCATAGTTATCTGCCATCCACCTTAGCATGGCAACAGACATCTTTGCCCGTTTGCATGTTGACCACTGTCAGAAAGCAGCAAAATTTCTTTTTCTTTTTGCCAAAATCAGGCGACATTTAATGCGCGCGCTGATGTCATCCATAAAAATTACTTGCTGTGGCCTTACTGTATGCATGCAGGGAATTTCATTCAAGACTCTTGCGATCGATGGACTCTGTCACGTAAGAGGTATTTCCCCATTCATGACCAGACGTTCGCGTGTGACTTTCTTATGAATGAAACACACCTGCGTTCTGGCGGGAACTTCGCGTGGGCTAGGTTATGTCAGCAACGGGGGTGGTTATGTTTTAAAATTGGACAGAACTAAAACTGTCATCATTGTTACCTTATTTAATCTCTTATACTTTACTACGTAAGTACATTTGTGGTGTGGAATAACATGTCCATCCGACTGCTGCGTTTTAAGAGACAATAAAATATTTTAGAGTCTTTCCGTACCCCTAAAATGCAATAGTTGAGCCTTTTTCCTCAGACCGCCGTGTCAGACGACAAGAACAGCGCTATTCTTACATCAAACCGCCAGTTTTCACATCCGGCCCACCGGCAGACTCACATCAATATTTGATGAAAGAACGCCACGATTCAAGGGCAATCTTACAAATTTATTTTACGTTTCTTCTTTGAGAGTTTTGGCCGAAAATAAGAGATAAATAATAAGATCTAAAGACACCATAATCAAATACCTATATCTGTATTTTGATAGTCTGAAAATGTCATAATTATCTATTCCGTAGTTGCCCCCCCCCCTTCTCCTTGATACCAACGAATTATTGGCGGTCATTTTACAATGAAGGAGGTCACATATGTACAATCACGCCTGTATTTTCCTTACAATAAATTGATAGATCTATTTATCTAATGATGATATCGACTTGACTCTTCCAGAAACCTGGCGGCCAGGAAAATTGAGATTAAAACAAAAGTCGGGAAATTGTCTTCACACGACTGGGTCTACAATGAACCTATCAATAGAAATCAGGAGGGCCGGGGGCTAGGTACTCTGTGTCTGTATCTGTATAGCCGGTATAACCGCTCCTCGGCGTAAAACACCAGCTTCGCAGGTACGCGGCGCGGTGGCAGCTAGCTATATCACACCCAACGACTTGTTACCCTCAATCTTTGCACATCTAATTGCAGGAGTTGTTGAAAGCTTTCTAGTGATGATGCCCCAACTGTGCTTGGTGGCAACGAGTTCCAGTCTACGATAGTTCCTGGGAAATACGAGTTTTTGAACACCTCAATTCTTGTTTGATAACTTGGGACAGTGTAAAAAACCGATCTAAGACATCAATATGTTTTTTTAGAAGTATGTACCTCATTCGCCCCCCTCCCCCTTTCTGACTCCATTCATTCTTCACCGTTCACACGTCCTACATGCAAGGTCGGCCTTTAGACTTCTACGCATTAAAAAGTGAGCAAAAACAGGCATGACAGAAATTGCCGACATCACAACACGTGAAACAATACCAGCCGTCTGTACGGTTTTCACCTGCCCCCGTAACTCATGCCACACGCCCGACAACATGGCAGGCTCTTACACGCTACATTTAGATAACAGCATTTGTCGTTTGATATCTGCTCATGCAAGAACCATTACAGTACACCTAGCCGTGACAAGGCGTTATATTATTGCACTGAAGCATAGAAGGACAAAAAACTTGTGACGTAGATAGTACGATAATCCTAATATCAGGGGTGCCAGAGTATACAGCGCAATTTTACTAGTATAAAGTGAAATTTTACATAATACAGTACAATGGTATTAGTATACAGTGCAATTTTTCGGAATACAGTACAATCATTGTGCAAATGGTTTTGATTCAGTGGGAGCATTACATATACACAGCCAGCATCACATATAACTGCAAGTAAGAAACAAAACATTAAATCAAAGCCTTTTTTGTCTCCCCTCTTCATAGTTATCTACCATCCACCTTCCGGCATGGCAACAGACATCTTTGCTCAGGGCATGTTGAACACCGTCAAAGGGGAACAATTTTTTTTTTCAAAATCGGGCGAAAATCAACGCGCGCGCTAATGTCATCCATAAAATTACTTGCTGTGGCCTAAGACAACCACACAAGCCTTGACATGTTGGCAACACTGACATCTTGACATCTTCTGTTGAACGTCATCAGTCGGGTAACGGTGTGTTCAGTGACCGCTATTTCAAACACACCTGTCTTCACACTGACGGGGTCAGTCGTTGTAGTCTTGTATGTGCTGTAAGCTTGTGGTCAACCTTTTCTCTCAAACTCTTTGTGCCGCTTTATCCACACCAAAACGAGTTGGTCTTTGTACCTTTGGCGCCCCAATGCTCTCTTCTGTACCGTGTTAATAACTAGTTAACGACAAAAACGTGCGGTATTGAAAGGGATACACAACTAACCACGTGGGGGCGTGTCAATATATCACTGAAATAAATGGCTAGGGGTTGCCTATACCAGGTGGGGGTCGGATGTACCATTTACTTGTACAAAAAAGATTAAGCCGATCTCAAAGTTACTTGGTACTTGATAAACAATGGCGTAATTCGACGTAATCTCCTTGTGGTCACTTGACTTGAGTACAATGTAGAACACAGGGAGAGGGCGGTATGTGACGCCCCCATGTTTGATCTCTGTAGGTATGTTGCGAGTAAGTATACTTAGTGTTAATCCACTCAAACATACCTGCGTTACATTGACGGATCAGGGGTTCTCATAGATGTCACACTGTGGTGGAAAGGTTGCGACGTCAGCAAATAAGGCTAAACAAATCCGTACACAAGAACGTTACGGTTGCATAATTTTCTTTTAAAAAAAGGAAAGATTCGCTGCATATACTTAAAAAAACCACTAAAGTGTACCTTATATGACCCATGACTTATATAGACAACAATGTAACTCATGCATATGATGGAATAAAAGTCAAATTGAAAAAAAGGCCTATTATGACGTGCTACTTGTCTTGTCAATTTAGTACAGTCTAAGCCAGCCAACGTACAGAATGGTCACGATTGCCCCCCCTCCCACTCCCGTATTTGAAAAAAAAAACACCCTTTTAAACGACCTTGTGTGAAGTTTTTAGGTGTTCCTAGCCAAAAAATGTAAATACAAAAGAAATTCATGTCTAAAATTCTCGAGTAGACGTGTATAGCAACGTGGGATGGTACATGTATCTGAGAGCCGAAAGTTTTTGAACTTGCCGAGATGAATGAAACGAGGGAATCATTTGTACACGGACGATTCAACTCATTGAGGGCACCCACTCAACTGTGTGAGTACACTGTATCCTAGGCTGCGGCACACTATAGTGTTCTCTCTTCGATCGAAGTACGAACTGCCTGCGTTATTTTTAACTCAGCTGCTTTTATACCTGACACCAGGAGCCTCTGATGACGTCAAGACCTGACATGTCGTCGTTTATGCAAATTTGCACAGGTGTACCCCGTGTCAAGATATTTTCGCCTCTCCCAAATCAAAAGTTCGTTGCATAACCATATGTAGAAAATATGATTGTAATTGTATGTTATCATTGGAAAGTATGCATGTCAATACTAATAACAATACTAATCTCTTTGTAACATGTTGGTAAAAACGATTCTGTGAATACTTTGATGAGATATATTTAGTCATGCAAAAATAATAAGATATACAGTAGGTGACCCTCGGTGTTCCGACCAGGGTAATTACTCTGTTCCAAATGTCAGTTCTGTGGATCAAATATCACACCGACCGTAAAGGATGACTGTACACATCGCTCGCAGGTGAAAACACATGGATCATTTCACAGGCGATTGCCCAAAAAGAAAGAACTGTGAGAGAGAAGTGAACACGACAAATAAGGCCACATCGACTTAACTTTATGTTTGACATCCACGCGTGCATTGATTTTCAGTTGTTCTAAAAAAAATAGAAATGAAATTTAAAAAAAAAAAAGATCACGTCCACCGAGGCTCTGGCCTGGCTCTAAGCCTGGGTAGTCCATGGTAGTTAGCAATGCGGAGCCGGGCACCCAGGCTACCGAAGCTCCACGACTCAAGAACTTGGTACATACCGTACAGTGCCGATTTATAAATATTCCGAAAAAAAGAAGAAGCATGTGCCGGTTTGTCGTATACGTCGCTTTGTACGGCCACAAGTTCACAATACCAGCTTTGTATTCTTGTGGTTTTGTAGCATTTCTATTTTGGGCTTGGTTTTTTTATTCGCCCGCGCGCGCTAGTTTGGGGGTCTTCAGAGGATGTTATCCTTAAAATTAAGGAGGTGTGGCCTAACACATGTGGCTGGATAGCTCCCCTCTTCGCCGCAAGCTAGGTATGATTCACAAATAAAAGACAACACAGTCTTTGTGATACAGGTCATTAAGTGACTTACACATAAAAGTCACCGCACTCAAACAACGCCAGACACTGTGTTTTTGACGGGCTACCCTTTTTCGTAAGTAACGCATTGAACTGTATTATTTTGGCAAGTGTTGCGCAAAGAAAATAGCGTGCTTGTACGAAAACTTATTACAAACATACATGTAGCTATGTACTACTATAACACAAGAAAACTGTAACTCAAGAAACCGGACAGATTTTGAAAACTGTTAGACGATTTGCTATGCTTCCTACACTCAACGTATATTGGAAAAATATAGGTATTTTGAGAAATATATTTCAGGAGTAGTACATACAAGGAGGATCTCATTCAACTTAGAATTGCATATTGTAAACGTTTCCTTCTGTTTGTATGTTGGAAAATCGAAATTTCTTTGGATTGAAGTAAAAAATGTTGTTAATTCGGATGAAATTTTGATGTTTAAAACTACAACTTCAATCGATGTAAAAGGACTCAAACACAGGCCGATCTATTACTTAGGGCATTTATAAGAAGTTGCAGTAGCCTCCATAGCATGCCAAAAACTGGGAGTTTGGGGGGTCTTCATGGTCTTTTGGAGCTTTTATGTGCTATTTTATGATTCCATATAGACAACATAGCCGGCCTGGTTGAATACCCCGTTTTTGAACTGGGCTGATCAGAAACAGCCGAAGACCATCAAACTCCCAGTTCTATAAGCCTGCTGCGGAGGCTAATAAGTTGCCGCCCTCCCCACCTTGTACATTACAAACACACACACCGATCCGAAGTACCTTTGACCCCAAGGCAACAGGTAGGTACATCTATCATCCTCACCGGTCAATTAGTTTCCTGTGCGTCAACGTGTTTGCTTGTGTGTAAACACGGGGAGAACGTTATGGCTAGATTAGTGGCAGGACAAATTGTTCTCTGTTTATACTACCCAATTATACTGTTTGGAGACGCCATTGCGAGCGGAGGATCAGAGGGAAGCCGTCGGGGTAGAAGGGGGCGAACAAGGGGGCAAATATTGGGACATCTACGGTGTAGCTAGGCCTGTAACTCGGATAGAAATATCCATGGAATGTAGCAGGAAGGGAGTGTGATTATGAAGAGTAGTGATAGAAATAGTTACGAAATAATGTCTCTCTTCTAGCTCAGCAAAGAAAAAAAAAAGAGGCGTGAATGTAGAACTACGAGTATTTGAATGTAGAACTACGCATTTGTCAGGACTGTAACTCGGATAAAAATATCCATGGAATGTAGCAGCAAGGGAGTGTGATTATGTAGAGTAGTGATAGAAATAGTTACGGAATAATGTCTCTCTTCTAGCTCAGCAAAGAAAAAAAAGAGGCGTGAATGTAGAACTACGAGTATTTGAATGTAGAACTACGCATTTGTCAGGACTGTAACTCGGATAAAAATATCCATGGAATTTAGCGACAAGGAGTATGGTTATGAAGAATAGTGATAGAAATAGTTACGTATAATGTCTCTCTTCTAGCTCAGCAAAGAAAAAAAAGAGGCTTAAATGTAGGACTACATATTTGACGAGTTTGTGTAAGCATACTTGTTAAACAAGGGGAATCTAAAGTACCGGTTTGGCCTGAATTACTTACGCATTAAAAGTTACTGGTTTTTGCATAAAATTGAGTGTTTTTTTTATAGAAAAATGCGTGCTTCTGACTGTTTTGAGTCAGTGTTGATTTCGTTATCAGGGGTTAGAGTACAAGAAAGTTAAGCAAATATTGGTAGGGAAAATAATGGATTAAACTAAATAAAAGACGTCGAAAGAAAAAAGGTAGCGGCATACCAAAATAAACTTTGTTCTTAGCGACATAATGTGTTGGAATTTCACAAGAACATGGCGGCCTGAATGACAACAGCCTCTTCACCCCTCATTGTACAAAACAGTCCTCCCTTCAAAGTAGCGCCAAGAAAAAAGGCACCACGCCGAAAAAATCGTCCGTTTTGATGTTGGATCGTAGAGTAATTATCGGGCGTTCCTGACCGCAGATGCGTTAACTCTCAAGTAGTCTGTTGTTCTTTTTTCCTGGACAGAAATCTGCAGTATCCTAGAGCTCATAGATCAAAGGAAGGAATGAGGACATATTTAGGAAAGCAAAGTAGTGAAAGAAATATCATCAACGGCGTTTAATACCTTTATAATATGTTATGTTAATTCATATGGAAGTGGAATCAAATGAAAGTTTAGTAGTGTTTCGTGGTAGAAACAGAAATCTGCGGTATCCTAGAGCTCATAGATCAAAGGAAGGAATGACGACATATTTAGGAAAGCAAAGTAGTGAAAGAAATATCATCAACGGCGTTTAATACCTTTATAATATGCTATGTTAATTCATATGGAAGTGGAATCAAATGAAAGTTTAATAACTAGTGTTTCATGATAGAAACAGAAACCTGCAGTATCCTAGAGCTCATAGATCAAAGGAAGGAATGACGACATATTTAGGAAAGCAAAGTAGTGCAAGAAATATCATAAACAGCGTTTAATACCTTTATAATATGTTATGTTAATTCATATGAAAGTGGAATAAAATGAAAGTTTAGTGGTGTTTTATGATAGAAACAGAAATCTGCAGTATCCTAGAGCTCATAGATCAAAGGAAGGAATGAGGACATATTTAGGAAAGGAGCGTAGTGCAAGAAACATTGTGAACAGCCTTTTTAAATACCTTCAAAATGTTATGTTAAATCCCATGAAAGTGGAATTAAATGAAAGTTTTGTGATGTTTTATGATAGAAAAGCAAATAATATGTGGCTTCCTAATTTCAGTATGCCAGTGATTAAAAAAATCATTATCATATTCTTAACATTGCATATTAGACATTTACTAAAGTGGGTTTCACGTAGAAATATAGATAAAGAAAACGAACAAAATCCATGTACTTAGATACATATTAAGCGTTTTCTTTTGTTTTATATATATGGTTCCCAGTTTGAATTTGTGTACGAACTCTTTGAAATTTTTCTCTATTTTATACTTCATTATCAAGTGGTGCCATATGATTATATACCCTTCAATTATTTCATGCCACACTATACTACTTAAATGTGAATTTCAACGTACAACAACCATACAACTTCACAAATGATTTTACCTTTCATTGATTGGTCAAATAAAAATGATTGACAGTTCACGATTGGTCACATAAAATGATTGACAGTTCAATCAGTGACATGCGTATCCACTCTGCCGGAGCATCTGTACCTTGTGTAGGTGGGTGATTGAACATAACGTAGATAAGATTAGATTAGATTAGATCAGATGGACACAAGAAAGTGTGTAAATATCAACACTTCAGCATTATGATTGATTTGCTCGGTAAACTTCCTAACAGGGTCTTTGTTTCTCCTGTCCTTTGGGAATTTAGGGGGTTGCAGATGGTTTAAAAGTTTGGACTATTTTCTGGCTTTTAATAAAAAATGATTTCTTACGAGGGATATACTTTTTGTTTTAAATTTATGATCCAAGATGACTTTTTGAGGTCAATAATAAATTGTTGCAGCGTGTGTATAAGTAAGTGTGTGTGTGTGTGTGTGTGTGCGTGCGTATATTATATAAATGTCTATGTGTGTGTATATATATGTCTGTATGCATGTGCGCTGGCATGTTTGTGTTTTTTACAGGTACGTAGTTTGCTGCATTACCAAAAACATAAGGCTATATATAGGAGAATTTTTACCAGGGGAGTTTGGCCGCCTTGTAGGTTTTATGATAGTGCTCTTAACTCTGTAAATGCCTCTCTTGTGCAATTTGTATATGAAATACTTTAATGTAATGTTGAAATGTACAGTACTAATGTGAATGAAAAAAATTGAATTTCACTATGCTAAATATGTGTAATATCGTGTAAATACTTTTTTAATGTGTATCTCTATTACCACATCTTGACTCCAAGATTGTGCTGTCGTTAAGTTTTTAAAACAGGATGTACATCTTAGAACGCAATTCAGCTTTATGCTGCAATGTTCTTGATTTTAGCAATAAACCATTTTTGATTGATTGATTGATTGATTTATTGGCCGCGCAGGGAGGGAAAGAAACTACTACCTCCCCGCGACCGGACTCCCTTGGCCAATTTTACTCTCTTTTTTGCCGAATTATACGATCCGTATTCCCGTAGAAAGGCCTGGTGGAGGCTATCGACCTCTGCTTGGAGTGTACCAGTGTGTAGCCTTCCCCTGGTGTGTGTTTTGCCGTGTTTAATGAGCTTTTATGCACAGGTTACACAGCACACACCGTGTCAAAATATTGGCTGACCGGAACGCCGACAGGCTGACATTTACCTAGGCAGGACAGGCGGAGTAAGGCCGCTCTGACCCGACTACATGGATGACACACTTTATTGTGTTTACCGAAGCAAAACATATTGTTTTTGCTCAGTTTCTTCTTCCTCTTCTTCTTCTCCAAACAGTGACCTCTGACTGACCTGAATCAATGTTGTGCCTGTTGCCATGGTAACTAGTGTTGGGTTACATAATGTTGCAATTTTATAGCAGGAGGGATTTAGACTCCTGTCTGACCATATGTATGAATTTGTTTGAGTAAGAAATAATAGAACAGACCATATGCGGAGGTAAACACTATCAGTATGCATTTGCCGTGCAAATGTTACCTTTCTAGTTTTTTATCTTTATTTATGAAATTGCAACACTACAATACACGTGGGACACAGGCAGCTGTTGCTGGTGTAATGTCACACACAAAGAAACAAATTCTGGACAGACAATACTCATTTTCACTTGAGTTTAGTGGGGAAAGTCGTGTAAAAGTGCGTTTTCCAAGGGCTCAAGATCTAATCTCCAAGCAGATCCCTTTCGGTGGCAAGACAGTATCCATATGCCAGAGAAGGTCGCTGGCCACCGACGTTGGTGGGGGTAACGACAGAAAAAGGGCCATGTATAAAAAGCTAACGATGATTCCTCCACGACCTCGGCTTGGAGAGCACAAGATCGGTGGCAAGTCAGGACTCGAACCCGGGACCTTTTAGGTCAGCACGCCACACGACACCCGGTGATTTTCGTACGCCAAGAATATATACGTTTCTCTTTACTTGGCGGGATGACAGAGGCCTAGAGGAACATAATACGGTATCAAAAGAAAGGAAGCAGAGCTCGAGTTACCGGCCACTTGCTTCAACAAGTCAAATAAGAACAGACATGAGTTCATCTTTTGGTATACCGTGATCTGCATGTTCAATCATTTGTTTAAAAATACCATACCTCTTTGAAATATTTACGATGTTTTGTAAATTATTTGTCAATATTGTCACTGATTCTATGCATATTACACTGCCACTTCCTCTCAACCTTTTGTTTGGGGGGAGGGGGGTGATCTCTAATTTGACCTCTCCGTCAGTCTTTGGTTACAGCATTTCGCCTCTACATTTTCCCGTGACTGTTTAATATTGAAGATGATGATGATGATGTTTAATATTGAAGTATGTACAAACATATCTATTTCAGATATTACAACTTTCGTACACAGAGGTAAATAACAAAGAGACCCGATGATTGAATGTGTCTGTTGCTGCGAAATGTGAGCTTTTCAAAATTCATTTATGTCATGGATATATAATATAATACGTGGGATCTCTCTATTTTTTTTCAACAAGAAAGAAAACATATAAGCACTTACAATAAAGAATCTGACAACCAATCTATACATTGATGGTGCCAACGTGTAATATTATTACGCAATGAAAATGTTGCAAGTCTCATGTGTGAAAAATGAAGTGGAAACATCATCATTCAATTCTTCACAGACAGTTTTTCAAAGACAAACGCGCTTGAAAAGACCTTGTAGGCTTTATACGCGTTATCCAACCTCTTGATCTCTTTATGTTGACGCAGGGGTGTGAAATTATTCATATTTCCAGCGATAGATCAGTTTCGGCGCAGGCGCAGAGCAGCGACGAAGGCATGCATACCATCCCTGCCTCCGAACGTTCCCGAACGGTGACGATGATCCACGAAGTGCGTAGTTCCGTCCGAGTGATGGCGAACACTGACGAAGACTGACGAGATAGAAAGCGTCATCACAACTGGATAACCACTGTAGTTACCCCGAGGGTTTTAGGACTAACAAAAGGCGCGCTGTACCTCGGACAAAAAAACAAGGTCATCGCGACATTTTTTGACGGTAAGAAGGCACGTGAGAAACTCCAGACGGTAACACTGCCTACAACAAGGTGAAGGTCACATGCTCAAGGTGACTCGTCCGAACACGATACAGTAGATCGAAAATATACCTAAACTAGAAAGGTAACATTTGCAAGGCAAATGCATAATGTTTACCTCCGCATATGGTCTGCTCTATTATTTCGTACTCAAACACATTCATATACATGGTCAGACAGGAGTCTAAATCCCTCCTGCTATAAAATGGCAATAGTATGCATGGTGAAGACCATCAGTAAATGGCTAACACTTTAAAAAATTTCATCAGAAAAAAATTTTTACGCAAATTATTCACATGGCCCTTACCTAGTAACATGCAATCTATGTGGTCTTGAATTCGAAGGTTGAACAAATGACTAAACACACAGAGTAATATTTTATTGGCATGGTGAATAATAGTCTCTTCATTTTCATTCCTTCACATTTTCTTCTTGTCATTTGGAATGGAAGCTGGCATTCAGAGACATAAGTATCGTTTTCCAATACTCTTTTTTTTCAATTAACGGCATATATTTGCTCACTTTGCAGCTTCTTTGTACAATTTATGGTCGAAAACATTGTCTTTGGAAACAGACGAAAATTCATACGCGCGCAGTTGTCATCCATATAATCAAATCAACATGGCCTAATTATAAAGCTATCGATGCATGGCCATGGAAATATCTAAGAAGATTGAAGTTTGCAGTAGCTTAGTCATTCTTGTCACCCGATCCCCTCGTGCCCGGAATTCCTGAGCGGTCAGCCGGTTTATGAAGAGATGGGAACCCGCTGAACTTCAGCAGAGAGGAAGGTCGCACGTGTATGACTCATGGTCACAAGGGTAGCCTCGTATCTAGTCTCATCACACCCTCTCGAAATTGAGAGAGGGCGGTATAAGAAGTTCCAAGTGCATGCCCGT
>NW_017804464.1:5349264-5350868 GCF_001625305.1 Branchiostoma belcheri
GGAAGAAGAATTGACCGTCAGTACTGTTGACCTATCATCGCTGGCAGGTGCTGTAGTGTACCTGCAGGCAGGTGGTGCACCTGTCAGGCTCGCTGGCAGCTGTGTCATCACCACAACCGTGGACGTCCAGGGAGATGTCTCTATAACTGGCACCATTGACCAGGTGGACATCTGCCAACTCGGTAAAACACTCTGTTTTGGTTTTTGACTGTTATAAGAAAGTTTCTATGTTATCAAAAGTACTTTATTTACCACAAAATGCAAAGTCAGAAACCATAAATTCAACAATTTGGGCAATCATACATGTATATTATGGAGCAGGTTTCAGTATTACGACAAGTGTTTAGTCAATGTTTAAACCATTTCTGATGTATGTGCTTTACTCATTTACAGACATTACACTTCATGATTCCTGACTTTATACAACTACAATGTATGGTGTGCACAATATTATGACTGTTATACATGTAGTTGTGTCTGACTGCAATATCCTGTGGTCTTGGCAAAGTGGCAAATTGTTGACTGGATATGACTGTAGAGTGATTTACTTGTCATGAGTGATAAACCTAGAGACAGTGCTAAGCAACAAATGCTTTTTGAAATTTTGTAATCTTATCCCCCTACTTAACTTCCGAAAAAATGATTTCAGTTAATCATATCTATCATGTAAATACAATTGATCTATTTCATATTATTGAAAAGCTTAATTTACATTATTGGAATACTCAATAATATTTGACAGCTCCAAAGAAAGTGACCTCTTGCATGGGTTTTGCAGGGGAAACTGTGATGAGAGTAGACTCCTCCCAGATCATCTCTGCTGACTGGACTGTGGTCAGTGACGTCACATTTACTAAAGACTTGACAGTCGCTGGAACCATCAACAATGTGTTCCTGCCAGGAGATGTAGCACGTTGGGAAGGAGACCACATCATGACTGGTGACATGTTCCTGAACAACAGTGTGGTCATAACCAGTACAGGAGTGCTGGTCCTGGGGGGAACGGCTGATGGCATTTTGTTGTCAAACATCCTGACTGTGGAGTCAGATCAGGAGATAAATGGTAAGTGTAGAGATGTCATCTATTTGGTCTGTATTGAACCGTTGAGTCATAGCTTCTGATGAGGGATGATGCATGGTTTAAAGGAACACTTCCACTGTTCCAGACTAGTTTGACTCATGATCATTACTTTTGGTGCTACTTGGCAATCTTAGGCCACACCAATTTAATTTGTTACCTCCATGAAAAATGGAGGTATTGTTTTTGGCGTGTCTGTATGTATGTATGTGTGTGTGTCTGTCTGTCTGTGTTTCCGCAACTTTGTGGTCAGCATAACTTCAGAACGCCTTTATGGATTATGATGATATTTGGTTTGTTGGTTAGTCTTAGGAAGACAAACGTCAAGGTCAAATATGGGCCTCCTGGTGGATGACCTTGGTACTGCAGCAGAACTTCCGGTTTTTGTATCTTTTGTCCTGAACATGCTATGGTCTTGATGTTTTGGTGACAGATTGCTTTTCCTGTAAAGAATAAGTGGTGTGAGTTTGGTCCCCCTAGCAGCTTGTTTTGGAACTGCAGGGCACTTTCTGGCGAAATGTTTAAA
>NW_017804464.1:5350888-5364578 GCF_001625305.1 Branchiostoma belcheri
CGAAATGTTTAAAGGCCAATAAGTCCAGATAGGAACAACATATTTTCATAATTTTTGGTGTGTAGGTAGCTAAGAGAGAGATGTACATGATTAAATGCAAATTATGCAAATGAGGACTTCATTTGCATAATTAATGAGGAAATTCTATGATTACAGTGTTTTACATTATACTACTTTCATACATGTAATGTATGTAACCTATGGCAGGCAGAACATCAACAGATACTAATTATGCAAATGATGACCTAATTTGCATAATTTATGCAAAAATTTTATGATTTCTTAATGGTGAATAATGGGAATGTCATACTTAAGTTAATGGGAATGTCATACATCTGTAAGTTAATCAAAAGTTAACATACATCATGATGCATATATCATGTTAATGCGGAGGTAATTTGCATAATTAAAGAGGAAATTTACATTTACATATCAAGCCCATATTTCATGGAGGTATGATTTCTCGGAATTCTTGTTTCTGTAGGTACACCAGTACACCCAAATATTGTCGTAAGTTTACATAATGTAATGATATATCTAATGCATAGTGTATATTCTTGGCAGTCATGTAAATGTCAGAAAAATAATAAAGCCTTTGTTGTAGAAGATTATTTCATATGGTACCCACAAATTTCGTGTGCACCCAATTTTTTAGGCTGGGCACCTATTCCTAAAAGAGAATTTCGAGCCCTGTTTTGTGTTGGGTGTTCTTTAGAATGAAGAAACGTCCCAATACGTGGTGACGCTGCAACCATTCTAGCATATTGTATTTTGTACGATATTAGCTTTTGCACTAATATCCCATATATATTTATATTCACATAAGAAAATGTCCGTTGTTAATGAATATTAAACAAATACGTCTTATGTACTTTGATTTTTTGTGTGCGCCTTTTTGGTCGAGGAGAAATAAAGGAAATATCTGTATAAATTTACAAAGTGCTTCATTATTATATGTATTATAATATTGTCGGAGGGCCTTAGCTAGAAACAGAATTATTATAATATCATCAATGATAGTAGCATTTCTTTGCTCTGAAAGTGTTTAGTTCGTACCTCTTCCCAAAGAAGAACATTTGTACATTTTGTTATATCATATATCTCAGAATATATCCCCACACTTATAACACGACATGTCAGTGGTATGGTACACTACCTTGTAACAGCGCCTCCTATCTGTGCAAGTTAGGCATTACACCGATGTAAAAGTGATAATATTTCATATGACCGATACAAAGAGAAAAAAGAAGAAGACCCGGAACACCCAACATTAGGAGCGTTATTTATCAAAGGTACTCAAATATGTACGGCCATATATGTCTATTTGTGCTTGCTTGTTTCATAGTTCGGTGCGAAAATAGCTGGGACTTTCAAGTTCAAGTTTATTCATTTTACCAGGGAATACCTCAGATCTATTGATCTGATTTTCAGGTATCCCTGGGCACATAAATTAACACATACATTCATAAAAATAACAAATTGAACCCAACAAATATACAAAAGTGTTACAACAATGTACATGTACAACACAGTCACATTATAGGCACATTTAGTTCATTTTCCAAGTTCAGTCCTCTCCACTAGTCTACAGTCTGCTTTTCCTTGTAAATGCTGATGTTGACGTCAGTTTCCGCTGATCAGCAGCGAGACAGTTCCACAGGACAGGACCTTGGTACTGCAGGCTGCCCTTGAAGGATTCCACATGTGCTTTAGAAGTGTCCAGCATGTGAGGGTCGAAGCTGAAGAGCTGTTTCGTAGCAGTGCGAGTACGAACTCTGAGCACTGGGGGTGACAGCCATTTGAACATTTGTGACTCTGCAGCCACATAAGGATACATGCGACTACAGATGGGTGAAAAAGCGGCCATACTGACGGACGAACAACACGACATGGGCTTTCCTTGATGTAAAGGATTTCATCAGTTTGCGTTTGTTCTGACTTCACCAGTACCGCATAAGGAGAGGTTTTCACCCCGCGTGGGTGGTGCGGAAGTTACTCTACCCCAAGTCCTTTCCTGAGGAAATTTCCTGTAGTGGGGTCGTGTGGCGTAGCGGCTCGTCTAGGAACCAAGAGGTCCCGGGTTCGATTCCTGACATGCCATCGATCTTGTGCCCTTGGGAAAGGCACTTTACACGTCCTTCCTCACTTCGCTCAGGTGAAAATGAGTATTGTCCTGTCATGTATTTGTCCCCTGTGTTGGTGGCGGCATTAATATAAGTTGGAAAAACTTGAGTGTGCCGTCACCACGTCTGGTGATTACATGCATGTTGGAATAAAAAAAAAGTCTTTTCCTTCTTTAGCGTGAAAACGCTTCCTTACAGCCTCAATCCGCCACTTCTCTGTCGCCACAGGCATATCTGTGGGCCGATGATAAACACAGACTTCCGCCCCGCAGAAAAGAACTCAGGCAGATGTTTCCGTTCCGATGCGGTCAAGGTCAAGGAGGGAACTAAAGGAAGAGCAGCGGGTGTTTCCGTTTCGATGCGATCATTTACCAGATTTGTAAAGTGAGATTTGACATGCTGAAAATTATTGGGATAAGATAAAAGATGCTACACTACCGATGGACCGGTCACATATATAAAATTGAACTAGCTCTTGCAATTGGTCTTCCTAATTAGTATTTTTTCACAGTTTTGTAGGATGAAATACGTTATAAATATTGCTTGTACAGCAGAATAAAAATTTATTCACTGAATTGCGGTAATTAAAGGAAATTAAAGCTAGCCCCCTAGCTTTACTATACGACATCTAAACCTGTCACGGAGAATCTTTATTAACCATTAAAAAATCTGAAATTTCATTCAAATGCATAACTCGAATTGTCCATTCAAAACTAGTACTAGTACCTTGATCAATGTGACCAATAGAATGCTTGTTGCCTGTAGTTTTCAACAGTACCGGTAGATGGCAGGCTGTCACCGGTGTATTTCATTTCATTTCATTTCATTTATTTATTTGTACAGGTTAGCATATCGCCATTTTGGCACTTTTCAAAGCTCCCTGTGACGTACATAGCACTAAAGTACTAAAACATGCGAAATAAATATGACAAATGATAGATACATAATAGTATAGATAGGCATCTAACTTTTAAGCAGCGTATTTTTGTTAACCCCGACGTACATGTTATGTGTATATCTGTAACATGGCCCTTTTCAATGTGAAACACACCAGGCTTTGTTATCGTTTTTAACAAAGTTAAAAATGAAAACAACACCAGTGTCTGTTGTTTATCTTTTGTTTAACACTCACTCACTCACTCACTCACTCACTCACTCACTCACTCACTCACTCACTCACTCACTCACTCACTCACTCACTCACTCACTCACTCACTCACTCACTCACTCACTCACTCACTCACTCACTCACTCACTCACTCACTCACCTACTCACTCACTCTTAACTGCAGTTCGAAGTAGTCAGTATTGGCCGACGGAATCTGAGAGACTGTCCACCGAAACGTTGGCATGTGGAAGACAGTGCCGTGTTTGTGTTTCCTCGATACATTAGCACAATGGCTACAGGTCAAAAGCGCCACCTATTAATTTCTACAATGCATAGCACTTCTGAGAACCCAGTATATACAATTTATTGTGACCATGGGCTACAGCAAGTGATTTTATGTGTGACATCAGGGCGCGCATTGATTTTCGCCTGATTTCGGTAAAAAAAGAAATTTGCCGAACATGGGCAAATACATTTGTTTCCATGCCAGAACGTTGATGGCAGCTGAATATAAAGAGAGGAGACAAGACAAAGCTCTGATTTAATGTTTTGTCTTTTACTTTGAATGCAGTGAGGTATTTAATTCCTTTTTCCTTTTTAAAATTTCTGTGTATATGTGATGTTCGCACTGAAACCAAAAACAATTTGGCAATACTGTAGTAACTCTGGAGGATGACACCCAGGCTACCGTAGCTCCACGACTCAAGAACTCAGCACATACGTAACGTTTACAGTGCCGATTCATAAATTCTGCAAGAATTCAGCATGCGCCGGCTTGTCTTCTTTACTGCCGCAAATTCCTAATACCAGCTTTGTATTCCTGTACTCAGGGGTGCCAGAGTATACAGTGCAATTTTACGGAATACAGTGCAATCGTATTAGAATACAGTACAATTTTATTTTATTTTATTTTTTTACAATTTTACTAGTATACAGTGCAATTTTACTAGTATACAGTGCAATTTTACTAGTATACAGTGCAATTTTAAGGAATACAGTGCAATCTTACTAATGACGTTGAATCACGTGACTTGGACCCGGCTTTCCCTATTTTTTTTATTTTCAAGATGGCGGACGCCGCTGACTCCCATATTTCTGTCTTTTTCAAGCGAATTCGAAATGATCCCTGTGCAGTAACATGCCCTATGTATAGTATGTAGTGATTTGACTAAAGGTCTATCTAGAGAACGGCCCAAGTTCACTCGAAAAACACAGAAAGATGTGAGTACGCTCCGTCAGCGGCGTCCCTGGAAAGCCGGGCACAGGTCACCAACGTCACTAGTAAAAGTGCACTGTATTCTGTAAAAGTGCACTGTATACTAATACGATTGCACTGTATTCCGTAAAATTGCACTGTATACTAATACGATTGCACTGTATTCCGTAAAATTGCACTGTATACTAATACGATTGCACTGTATTCCGTAAAATTGCACTGTATACTAATACGATTGCACTGTATTCCGTAAAATTGCACTGTATACTAATACGATTGCACTGTATTCCGTAAAATTGCACTGTATACTAATACGATTGCACTGTATTCCGTAAAATTGCACTGTATACTCCGGCACCCCTGGTACTGTTGTTTACGTACGTGGCAATAGTGAATGACCTCGAGGCCTGACGTCACTTCCAGACAAAGCAACACCTAGGCTTGGTATTTTCACGACAACACACGCAGCAGACCATTCACTGAACTTTACGTGTTTGTTGTGTGTTTATAGCAAGATGTCACAGTTCTACAGAAATAATGGGTGTGTGCTATGTATAGTATGTGGGCGCCCCTGTTGAACTCGTATGCACAGAAGAGTTGTGTATACGTTTCATGTTGTGACCAAAACATACTAGTTTCGCATGAGTCACATTTGAGCTTACTGCATGCCCGTAGGGTCCGAACAAACCCCCCATAAGACTCAAAGGTCTTTTTTTAGTCCACTTTTCATCTAAATGTCCACTTCTTTAAAAGAATGACTGATTCATATCACCAGCGGGGCTGGAATCGTAGAAAAAGTGTTCACTCTATCATTGAATAAAGTTATCTCTGATTTTCTTTTCTTTGAAATTCTCTTAAAAACGCAGAAATGCCATTTTGGACTACCCTGTCAATATGAGTTTGCAATAGTTGAACACTCAAGTAGGCGATTTGTGACATATATTCCAATGGGGGCTGAAATTAGTGTCCTGTCCCCTGAAGACACTCAAATGAAAATTGTTTCAACATATTACATGTAAGACCAATATAACACTACCCCAAAGACAGAGATATTCTATATGTTACTGTCATGCCTGTCAACATTTCCACTTATGTAGGCCAATTTGTACACAATTCCATGACAAAACGAGAAAACGTAATTAGTTCCTGACACAATCTATTACTACATTGTATTAATAGAGTCATATTAGTATGATTATTGTCTCTCTTTTGTTATACATTGTTTATGAAGCAGACCAGATTCCTATTACAGTTAGTAGAACTGTTAGAAATTCTCAACACCACCATATGTGTATGTTAACACCACAAACTATGTATGTATCATTTTGCCATACGTTGTACCCGCTACAACATTGCGCAATAAAGTAAAGTGTGTAAGGACCAGCGACCAGGGCGCCTGAGCAGCGGGTCAGCAGTGCCAGTGGAGAGGAGGAGGATGGAAGTAGAGCAGTCCTGCATCCGTGACACTACGCTAATAGTGATATGACTCTGAGAGGTCTATTGAAATTTTCAAAGTTACAGGATCGCAGTAGCCTATGACAGGGCCACTGAACTGCACTGATCTTTTACATAGGTTTACTGTAACTACGGCACACAATCGACGTAAATTCACCACATATAAAATGTAACGTACTGGGCTAAAATATTACTATTACCTTAATCGAGTAGGAATCTAGAGACCAATTTGATGGCACGCCAGGGAGTTGATTTGGCCCACCACGAATAGACTGGAGGCACGCATATGTATCTGTATGTGTATAGTCAGTATAACCGCCTTTCGGCGTAACACACCAGCTTCGCGGGCCGCGGCGCGGCGGCAGCTGGCTATATTACACCGATCGACTTGTTACACCTAACCCTTGAACTTCTAACTCTAGACATTGTTTAAAGCTATCTATTGACAATGCCTCTACTGTACTTGGTGACAGCGAGTTCCACTCTGCGATAGTTCTAGGAAAGAATGAATTCATGAACACCTCAATCTTTGGTTGATAACTCTGGTACTTGAAGGCATGGCTATATCTTGTTCTCTTCTGGGCTGGTATTAGGTACTTTAGTAGTTGGCACGTCCACCAGTTTATTAGTAATCTGGCTCCTCCCCTCGGCGCTCAAGACCTGAGCGCGATTCCTAATAAATTAGTTCGTCGCGCAGTGATTGGTGTAGGCGACCTCACCCAAAGTGAGTAGCAAATATAAACACACGGGGTCTCATTCCAGGAACTATTCCATCACCTTTGACAGTGGGATGCCAGATAGTGATCAGTGTTTATGTTTGTGAAGTTTGCGTCATGCGGTCCGAAATTAGCCACCCTGACTAGTCTAAACTAGGTCGTTGACATTTTGACAATCCCTTCAGCTGTAAGAAAATTATTCAGCTATCAATCATTTCAAATCATCGATTTTTTTCTTACATTTCTTTTATGGATCCTATACGTACGGCCTCGCCCATTCATGTCAAATCTTAGAAATAGTAAAGATCTAAAAATACAAAAAGTTCATAGCCATTTGATCACAGTCCCTTATTTAGAAATGCTAATTGCCATGCTATGATTTTTTAATATAATTTCCAACATGTAATCACAAGACGTGGTGACGGCACACTCAAGTTTTTTAAACTTATATTAATACCGTCACCAACACAGGGGACAATACAATACTCATTTTCACCTCAGCGAAGTGAGGAAAGTTGTGTAAAGTGCCTTTCCCAAGGGCACAAGATCGGTGGCATGTCAGGACTCAAACCCGGGACCTCTAGGTTACGAATCGAGCACTCTGTCGCTACGCCACACGACCCCACAAATGATTGGTTGAACGGT
This sequence comes from Branchiostoma belcheri, assembly GCF_001625305.1. Taxonomy (NCBI): domain Eukaryota; kingdom Metazoa; phylum Chordata; class Leptocardii; order Amphioxiformes; family Branchiostomatidae; genus Branchiostoma; species Branchiostoma belcheri. Next base: position 5,358,152 of record NW_017804464.1, read on the forward strand.
ATAGATGTGATAGACAGTGAGAACGAGACATATTCAATCCCTTGTTAGCTTAGAAGGTTAATATGTCTCTGTCTATGGTGTCTGTGTTATACATGAATGAATCTCAACAAAGGTTGAACAACGCAGTAACAAAACATGTCCGGTGGAAGTGTACACGCACGCCAGAGAGTGTTTATTTTAAAGGTCTTACCATAGTCTTGTCTATTTTGGGGGTAATTATGTAACATCCGGTTGAATTGTGGTGGAAAATAATATTGTCGGTGATCCTCTCTGACGTTCAGGATTTCCTGAAACTCGTACGAAAAACAAATCGCGCGACAAACGTAACTTTCATGGCCGTAGCCGGAGGGGGGGGGGGGTCGGAGGGTCCCCCCTCCTCCCAAAAGGCTCAATAGTCCACTTTTTGGTCCACTTTTTATCTAAAGGTCCAAGATTTTTCTTCGGCTGATTTTTTTTCGACTGATTCGTACCACCAGCGTGGCCGGAATCGTAGAAAAACTGCTCACTTTGTCATTGAATAAAAAGCTTAAAGTTTCTTTGAAATGCTAAAAAAAACGCAGGGGATGCCATTTCAGGAGGTACATTTTTCAAAACTTTCCGGGGGAACATGCCCCCGCACTCACCTCGCACCTACGGCTATAGAAACGACCCCCCCCCCCGCCCACTTCAAATTCCTGGTTACGGGCATGACTTCGCATGATGAGACGTCTCATTTCTACCCTGAGCACGGGCTACCGAATTCCGCTCCTAATTATAGGGCCACGGTGAACATTTGTTGAATAATCCTGAGTATAGCATTCACAGATCTAATACAAGCAGGGAAAACTCTGGAACTCACTCTCAAGCAACACTCGTACGAACCTCACTGCCTGTTCCTTTAAAAAAAGTCCGGACTTCGCTTGATAACAAACATTCTTCAACTGTTGACTGAACTGTTTCAGTAGGGACCATGTCAGAAAACTGACAGCAACATGTTTGTGGTTCAAACAAACTGTACACACACAAAAACATATATATATTTACACTACGCTTGAAGGTCCAGGCCTTTACGAATTTTAATTTGGGAGTCAGTCAGAGGTTGGTCGGTTTTGTATTTCGGTTTTGTTGGGAATGTTTGGGGGCTCAGTTGTGAGTGAGGCCGACAGGCTGACATACGTAGTGCGAGGGCAAGTTGAGGACGTCCTTGGGATAGCTACTGTTTCACAAAGACTTTTAAAGATACCCCTACTTCCTTCGGACTGTCTACGGGAATGGAGCACGCTTCCTTAGGCCATACGCAAAAACTCAGAGCCTGACAAGTTCAAGAAAGCAGTATTACTACACTTGAGGAGTCATTAAGAGCACAGTGCACTCCCCCCGTGTGTGTCTTACCCCAAAAGGTGTTACACAGTACCTTTCCAGATTAAGATCGAGATCAAAGTAGTCGTGAACTCCTCGTAAAAACTTCAACAGTCAAGTCTGGGAGACAGCTCGAAATGCTTATCGGCGTCTAGTTCTGTCGTATTCTGCTTGAAAATATCACAACAACAATATCGTACGACGCCCGACGAAGAATGTGATCGCGCAGTGAGCGGAGGGAAATTTCATATTGTACATGTTGTCACGTTTTCTTTTGAACCCTATGTTACAGATGTTACATTCATGAGAAGTTACAATTTTCCTGGAGACTGCTTTTTCCAAACTCGTCGCAAAAGAACGACGTGGCCCAAGACTCGTCCAATTGTCCCCAACCAACACTTGGCAAATTTTTGGGGCGTGTCGGTTGGGGAACAAGTTATCCTCACGCAATGTGTGTCCAGGAGTTGCTTGACGCGCCCGGATTCCGATTGGAGGATTTCCTGATTACGTCAGAAGACGTCACGTCTCCGGCGGAACTCAACCCTCCCATTGGAGGATTTTTAATCATGTCAGATGACGTCATCTCACCGCTTGACTCAAAGTTGATAAAAAATGCGGGCCTAGTGTGTGGGCGGGGATGAGCAAAAAGGTGTGTTAATTGCGTAGGTAAGAAATGACTGGGAAAGTTCCCGGAATATTACCGAATTAGGATTTAAGGAATAACAAGTGGATGACTTTAGTGTTATCATGTCCACACAGGTGTGGTGATCGTTCCCGTCGGTGGAAAAATGACAAATGGAAAATTCTGTGAAATTTTTTTTTACTTATTTTGGCAAAAGAAAATGACTAACCCTGAAGCAATGGAGGCGCTGGAATATAAGGGCCGCCGAGTTCTGTATCAGATCAGTCGGAGACAAAGATCACTCCTGCATTGTTTGACTGAGACCTGGTCTACTGTTCATCTCCCGTCACCCAACTTACAACATGTGCTCTTCATACAAAGGTAAAGCATTGTATTCTCTGTCTTGTATGTTAGATTTAGTGCATGGGTAAGATCCTCGTTTTTTCCTTTCATAGGGAAAGAAAAGTTTAGAAAAATTAAGGTTCTGGGTGGCAAATGTGCTAATGTTGGCAGAATGGCACACCAAATCCATAGTGTTTTTGGCACACAGTTAGACAAATTAGCCCAAGAGGCTCGGTGGGCGTCACTCCACCGTACAGGTGGGGAAATTGTGGAAACGTCAGAGACATGGTGAGTATCGAACCCGGGACCTATTGGTTCCGAGTCTAACGCTCTAACCGTTTCGCCACCGTCGCACCAAGAAAAGTAAAGAAAAGTTAGCAGATGACAATACCTATAGCTATAGCACAATGTGAGTGGTAACGTGTTTATATATAAGTGAGGGAAAATTCTTAATGACTGATTTACCTTTGAGGTAAAGAGAGGTCTAAAGAGATAATGCAGCTATATCTGCATGGAAGGCGATTGATGTCCATTGAAAGATTCCCTTGTCTCGTTTTTCCTCTCAATTCATGACAGCAATGTCAGGGTATCAGTACAGTTGCGACGTATTGTTCAAAGCGCTGGAAAGATAAACAATTGGTAGAAATAGAAGTCAAGTTAAAAGTCATGAAATGATTTAGACATCTAAGACACATTTGGATGTCCCCAGTGTTTACGCCAAAAAAGTCTTCAGTGTTTGTTGACCCGTTGAAAAACGCATTGTCTGGAATGATGACGTGGACAACATAGACAAGTACCGCATGGGGGATTCCCTCCATGTATTCCCATACAGCTAGGATGACTTTGTATTTGTTTTGAATAGTTGGTAAGCTGCCTTCAGGCGTAACGCTCTAGCAAGTACAAGCTGTGTAAGCCCTGGCTGTAAGGTTTATGCATAAGGAATAGACCTAGCCTCCGGCTGTTTTCTGATTAGCCAAGTTAAACCAGGCCGGCTATGTTGTCTATATGCAATCAGATAATAGAACATAAAATCTGCCAAAGACCCTGAAGACCCCAAAACCCCGGTTTTGGCATGCTAAGGAGGCTAGAATAGACCGGCCAGATTTAAACCCAGAATCTGTAGAATTTGATTGATACTCATATCCAAAAGCGCACCTTACCATAGTTCAATAGATACCAAGAGTGTAAATGAGAGTAAAATTATGAAAAAAAAGTATTGACACATTTTTTTTATTTGTTAACAGCGATTCTGCTCCTGCTGACGCTGTCCTTTGTGGGGATTTTCCGGTCTGTTGGCGCCTATCCTGCCGGAGATTCGCTACCAGCGGGTCGGCAAGCTCGCTCCGTGCAGTCCACGCCCTCCACAGCGGGGACCTATGACCGCTGCGGACCGAGAGGCTTCCGGTGGGACCTTGGGCAGACGAGAAGAACGTCGAACAAGACAAGCAGAACCCTGAACATCATAGTATGTAGTTTTGTTTATTGTTCACACACTAATGACATAGTGCAGCACAAAGTGATAGCGCACTCATTTATATAAGACTTATTTCAACGCTACCACTTACACATATTAAATTTGCAAAAAGAAACCAACATGTAGAAAAAAAAACTAATATGTTGGAGATCGAATAGTATGTAGTTGTTATAATATTTATCTGGATTTTTGGATCTTTCTATCTATATATTTATAGTATCTATCTATCTATCTATCTATCTATCTATCTATAGTATCTATCCATCTATCTATCTACCTGTATCTATCTATCTATCTATCTATTTATCTGTCTATCAATCAATCAATCAATCAATCAATCTATCTATATATACATCTATCTATATATACATCTATCTATCAATACATCTATCTATCTATACATCTATCTATCTATACATCTATCTATCTATCTATCTATCTATCTATCTATCTATTTATCTGTGTATCAATCAATCAATCTATCTATCTATCTATCTAAATGCTCAGTTACGAATTATAGTATGTAGTATAGCATTAGTCTGTAGTCACTGTTATGGAAAATGTGATATTTTTTGTAATATTGTATCTATATGTTTTAATAATCATTTATATTTTACAGAAAGAGCTAGTGTTTCGCGACCCCAACTACACGACCGGCCCCCCCGCTAACATAACGGTTAGTCACTGTTTGGCTTTCTTTTGGTGAAGGATACTAGTGTACGTGAATAGATTCATCAGGTTGATAATAAGTCACTGAGTAAAGAGATTCTTTTTACACAACCAACTTGGTTGTGTAAAGACTTGGTTGAACCAAGTCTTTATTCAGCCGACGTTTCGGTGGTTTCAACTCAGTATGGAAATAAGTCACTAGAATATTGACTTTGAAAAATTGGATGTCCAAGCTCTAAAAACTGAATTGGATGCCTTTAAATCAATCAATCAATCAATCAATCAATCAATCAATCAATCAATCAATCAATCAATCAATCAATCAATCAATCAAGCAATCAATCAACCAATTGATCAATCAATCAATCAATCAATCAACCAATTGATCAATCAATCGACCAATCAATCGATCAATTAATTAATCAATCAATCAATCAAATGGTTTATTTGTGAAAACAAAGCAAGACCTTGTAGCCATAGGCTAAATTGTGACTTGCTGTACAATTTGATTTGACATATATTTACACATTAAAATTGCTAAATTATTGATTATAAAATGATGACAATTTTTTCATTATCCAGGATGGCCTTGTTCCTCTGCTCCGTACACTCAACTGTGGTGACCTTATCCTCCAGACGGTTCTTCTTGAAGCACAAAACCTGCAAGACGTCTACAATAGCGATCTTCTGGATTCCATACGCGAAGTTGGACGTGCTCTGAACAATCTGGTGTTGAAGCTTCGCTTTACGGTAAGAAACCACCCATTATGACATGTGAGACCAGTAAACGGGATATTTAACTAGAGAAGTAACATTTGCGCAGCATATGCATAATGTTTACCTTTGGACATGGTCTGCTCTGTTAATTTTTACTCAAAGACATACATGTACATGTACTATTAGTATATGGTGACAGGAGCAGAGCAGACCATGAAATTGCAACATTATGTAACCCAACACCAGTCACCGTGATGACAGACGTCAACAAATCATGTCATTGGTCAGGTCAGAGGTTAGTGTTTGGAGAAGAAGAAGAAAAAGAAGAAGAAACTGAGCAAAAACAATATGTTTTCCTAACTTCTCATATTCATTTTACTGCTAAAATGCTTTAAATGTTTTGCGTGGTTGGCTGTTGGAAACTTTACAATCGTTATGTATTTATTCATTCATTATTATCATTATAGATAAACATATGAATAAAAGAGATAACAGGAGGATGAAACGTCTGACCGTTTCCAAAACCATAACATTACCCAGTTCCTTGGCGTATCTTATTTCCTGAATGCCTAACCTTTACTGACGTATTACAAAATATATCTTCGTGGGTAGAAATATGATACATTACAATTGTATATCCAAGTGCAGTCTTTTTTTAGCATTAGTCCAATCTATTGCAGTAGCACATCATCGTCACATCGTGCCACTAAAAATACACGATTTTGGTACCTGGGCATTTTTATCCTTGAACCTTAAGGCTTGAAGGTGGACATTAGCGATGTCATCACTCGTACGGGGAAAATTGGGTTCTTTTTCTCCACTCGTCCCTGTCCTCCATCAGTGAGCGGAGTTCTGCTGTGGTGATATCTCTGAGCCCAGCATCCCGCTTACACAACCCTACACAGCATTTTTATAAGAAATTATTCAATAACAAGGCGCTAGGGGACCCAAACTCATGTCACTTCTTCCTTACCCCAAGAGCTATCTACCAACCAAAATTCGTGACCCTAGCATGTCCAGAACATGAGATATCAAAACCGGAAGTTCAGCTGCAGTACCTAGGAAAGCCGCCAGGGGGCCCAAAATCTAATCATTTTTAGGTCTCATGAAGACCTACCCACCTACTAAGTTTCATTCCAATCCATCCACTGCTTCTCGAGTTATCTTGCTAAACCACACACAAACAAACACACACACACACACACACACACACACACACACACACAGACAAACGCTACTAGAAACACTTAACCTTTCGTTGGACG
>NW_017804464.1:5364598-5414060 GCF_001625305.1 Branchiostoma belcheri
CTTACCCCAAGAGCTATCTACCAACCAAAATTCGTGACCCTAGCATGTCCAGAATATGAGATATCAAAACCGGAAGTTCAGCTGCAGCACCTAGGAAAGCCGCCAGGGGGCCCAAAATCTAATCATTTTTAGGTCTCATGAAGACCTACCCACCTACTAAGTTTCATTCCAATCCATCCACTGCTTCTCGAGTTATCTTGCTAAACCACACACAAACACACACACACACACACACACACACAGACAAACGCTACTGAAAACATAACCTTCTTGGCGAAGGTAAAAATCTTGTTCTTCTTCTGCTGTTGATAGTTGGTGGCGACTGGAGAACTGGGCGGTACCACTGATCTACAGGAGTGCATGATACCAGAGGCGTTCTCCGGCACGAAATACGAGCAGTTTCGCCGCCACTTCCTCTTCTTCCGTGACCTCGGGAATGCCCTGGAGATGCTCGAGGCAAGACTCCAGTCAAGGCTGATTTCAGATTGCCCAGAGTCCTAAAGTATTCTTTATAATCCCATCTAAAAGAAAACCACTGATTCTGGTATGTAATATAATGGCAGAATCAGTAATCTACAAAGTATGCATATATTGTGCTGAACAATTTGAAAAAGGTCCGATAACTCAGTTAAGTTGTCAAAAGCCTTAAGCGTATAGACAAAGTTTAATTGTGTACTTTTTGAGGAAAACATTAATAGGCTCTAGCATTAATGTGTATCAGACAATAGTATAAATACATTATTACAGTAAGCAGTAACTGCTAATATGACATTTCATATCTCTGTGTCATGTATAGAATCTGATATTAAACTATAGTACAGGTTTTAAAACAACGCTTTGGAGATACATAATGTATGTAACTCTTTAGGATATGTCTAGTTATATAGTATAGAATAAGAAGTATAGAATAAGAATCATTGTTATGTGTTCGGGTAGGTGTAGTTAACTGCATAGTAGAAGTCTGTTCATCACTAATATATTTTATACAAGATATATCGTACGTGTACTATTTTTGCTACATTATAATTTTAGGAAACTAATCTATATTTAGATATTGCATGGTGTTAGATAATACTTTAGTTTTCTGTGGTAAATTTTGATTTATTGAAAATGATTTCTTTTGTTTCTTATGTTATATTCGGTGTAGAATTTACTACAGTGTGGATTCAGTGCTGTAAAAGCTGGTAGATACAATGTATCTTGCACAAAGAACATGACAAATAAAGATTTGAGATAAATCTCATTTTGGTGTCCTTCTTCATTGTTACTCGGAGTCTGTGGTACCAGTGGTCAGAAGGACGACGGCTAAGACTAACAGTCTACCGGTTTTGACTTCATCAGAAATGAAAAGAGTTGTACCGCACTGTCTTTTATACTCTTCTATAAGGCTACAGCAAGTAATTTTGTATGGATGACATCGGCGCGCGCATTAATTTTCGCCTGATTTTGGGGGAAAAAAAACTAGAAATTTTGACAGTGGTCAACATGCCGAAAATGGGCAAAGATGCCTGTTGCCATGCCGGAAGGTGGATGGCAGATAGCTATGAAGAAAGGAGACAAGAAAAGGCTCTGATTTAATGTTTTGTTTCTTACTTTGATGCAGTGATATGTGATGCTGGCTGTGTATATGTGTTGTTCCCACTGAATCAAAATCATTTGTACAATGATTGAGTCAAAATTTTAAAATGTAGGAACCTTGTTTTTTTCGGCCCGCCTTGTTTTTTTTAGCCCGCTCGCATTAGATTTGGTGTCTGCGGAGGATGTCATCCATAAAATTTACGTGCTGTGGCCTAACAGTCAAGTAGGGGCGCCCTGCCTGACTTAGCTTAGGGTAGGGCGCTGTACGAGTAGGAGAAAACCAATCAGCTTACAGTATCTCGTAGTGCACGGACTAGAGATAGCCAATCAGCGGCCAGAAAGGTGATGACTCAGCGGCTACGCTGATCAAATAAGTCAGGGCTCTGACCAATCAGGTGGCCCGCTCAAATGGTGATCACCAGCTGAGTCACTGACCCATCCTCGATTACAACAACATGCGGTCCACATTGTCATTGATGAGAACTAGATGCGACAAAGACATTCCGAAACGAGATTTAATTGAAATATAACAGTTTCCTAACGCGATTGCTTGGCCTGCATTGACGTCACGTGTAAAGAAAAGTCTTGTCATAAAGTCGTTAGAGTTTTTCTGTCAACTTAATTGACAGTTTCTAGAATTCATTGCCAAGAATACTATGATTCATGCATACTTCAGTGTACAAGGGTCAAACAATGCCTGTGCTTACGTCATGAAGAATATTTAATGAGATTTACCACAAGCTGCAGCATTCCCCTTATGTAAGGCCGTGTTTATGTGAAGTCACCCAAACCGCGATTCGGGTAACTCGCATTCCGCACACCTTGTCCACGTGCCACACATTCCTTGCAAACCGTGTCCGATCACGATTCTACGAAATTGCATTCATTGTTGTTTGATTAAAACACGCAAGGTGGCGTGTTATCAATGTCAGGGGTCAACGACCTGCTTGCTGAAGCCCCCCTCCCAGCGTATCTCGGCCGAATGCCGACGTGTCCCGCCAGAGGCTGTGAAGCTCGCCCTAGAACGGACACATTATTTGACCATTACTGCTCTTTAAGTTGCTGCCACGTAAAAGTTGGTATTGCAAATAAATAAAGAAATACCACCCCGTAATCCATGACCAGGTGAAGTCACATTGAAATCACATTGCGCTCAGACGCAAATTGCGATGCGGGAAAACCGATTCGAAACCACCTCTAGAAGTGGTTTGGGATCGAGGCGCTTTCAATGTGATTTGTAGCGTTCAGATGGAGCCACTTGAAACCGGCTTCGAGGTAAACCACATGTAAAGCGCCTTCACTGACTTCACATGAACACGGCCTAAGAGACAACAGTGTGTGAACAAAATGATTTTATTCTTGAGCTTTAATTCGTACACATTTTTATTTCCTAATTAATATATACGTGATGATATTGTGGCTTTATCAAATAATGAAACCAAAATATTAACACTATCGATCAAATATCTACAATAACTGTACACACAAAACCTCTATAGTGACCCCCCCTAGTATTCGTCCTAGTATTTGATAGAGGCATATGGAATGATAACCGATATATACAACAATAGACAATGTTGGTACGTTTGTATTTTAACGAAAAAAAAACAAATAATGCTTGAAATAAAATAAAATAAAATCAACTTTATTGCTCAACAACTGTAGCTGGTACAATATATGGCAAAGAAACAACAATGGTACATACACAAACTAATACTAAAATATAATTCTAACGAGCTAGTCCATAATGATACTAAAGCTAATCTATGGTGTTTTCTTAGGAAGAGTATTATTACATTCTGTAATTCAGGGGATATATCAGCTATTTACCATATGGTGTCGCTTTTGTAGTGATTCAGATATGAATTTTCCAACGTACACTGATATCTTAGTAGGACATGAAAGGAGCATATTAAAGATATCTGATTTTGAGTGAGGTAGCGTAACATTAGTTTTGGAAACTATGGATTGCATCAACTTTTGTCTGTTTTCTTCATATGTTGGACATGACATCATAAAGTATGAACAGCAATATTTGATAATTGTACCACGGCGAAAACAATAACCCTACTCGCAACTCAGAATTTGTCCTTCTTTCATGACCCTTAAGCCTTCTATACACTAAATTGATGCCGGTCACATTGAGTGACATTTAGTGAAGACTTTAATGTTAGGCCATGTTGATTTGATTATATGGATGACATCCGCGCGCGCATGAATTTTCGGCCGTTTCAAAAAAAAAGTTTCCAACCATACTGTAAATCGTACAAAACAGTTGCAAAATGAGCAAAAATATACCATAAGTTACAAAAAAAAAATAATAAAAACTATACCAATGTCGTAGAATGCCAAAATCAAACGAAAAAAGACGAAATTGTAAAGAAATGAACTTGAAGACTAGATTATTCGCCAAACCATATTCTGTGCCATTTGTTCAACCCTCATGACCACGTAGATTTCATAATGAAAAGAACTTTTTTTTTTGCAAAACTTTTTTTTTATTCGCACGCGCGCATCAGTTTTGGGGCTCCCGGAGGATGTCATCCATATAATCAAATCAACATGGCCTTACCAATACAAACCTTGTTGAGAGGTCACAGTGAGTGGGTGGACACCTATCTGGTAGCATCATTACTGCAGACATGATGAAATTTCAACCTGTATTCCGTCAGCAATTATTGGAAGTTTCTGAGGGTATGACGCACTTGAAACAGCATTTATTAGATTTATATCTTGATATTGACAGTCAGGGCATTCTTATGTTTATAAATGAGTGAACTCTTCTGATGTCCCGGGCTTCAAGTCATTCCAAGCATCCCACAAAATCGTGTTTTAGTCACATAATTTGGAAAACGAGCATCAGCAAAACTGGGGGACAGCAAAAGTTTTTTTCCTTGCATATTGTGAATGTACAATGGAAAAAAATGTCTCAGAATTAAGCATAGTGATTCGAATAGTATATATTTGTTTGAATTTTTGTATGAATTGTTTAATTGTTGACGCTTTTTTCACCTCCAGAATTAGTCATATGCACTGTGTGTCTGCGTACTAATAAACAATGATAATAACAATTACTGACAATGACAATGAACTTTATTAATATCCATGTCCCAGTGGGGCTAAATACACTACTTTAGTTTAACCAATAAGGATAAGGGAACTATGCTGTGCTCTATCTATATCTAAGCTGTCTTGTGTCTTCTTGAGACATTTGTATACGAATTTAAAGTTTGTCCAATACATCATATTAGGCCATACCAAGTAAATTCTATGGATGACGTCCGCGCGCGCAATTGATTTTGGCCTGTTCCTAGAAAAAAACAACAAGAAATTCCGCTTCCTGTAACTATGACCAAAGCGTCACGACAGTGCTGCAAATCGTCAGATTGACGTGAAACCCGTAACGCGAATGGGTAAAAAGCAAAAATGTGATGAAAGAAACAGGACGACAACTGCTGTTCCACCTGATTTATTGCTATTTTGATGATGAATAAAAGACTTCTTGCTTGTTACACTGTGTCACCTCATTCAATTTGTGTCCTAACATTTGTCGTCTCTTAGTATATTTCTAATCTAGGCATCTTGTTTTTTAGGGCCCTTCTTGTTTTTTTTTCGCCCTCTCGCATTAGATATAGGGTCTCTAAAGGACGTCATCCATAAAATAAACTTGGTGTGGCCTTAAACTAATTAACTAAATCTGGGCACCACACAGTTGTTGGTATGTGAACATAATCATTTTAATTCTTATATTTAGATATTATAAATGTTCATGGGTATGCATTTAGCTCCTTACGCTGAAGTATACAGCATGTGTAAATGACGTTCATAAAATGTGAGAAATACTGATTTTGGTCTTCAGGTGTACCAACGACTATGTGATTTTTTTTTGCACGACCAAAATTCCGTAACAAAACAAGCAAATTTGTATTTATTCTTTTGATTTAGACTTATTCCTGAAGTTGTAACCGTATTTGTGTTTTTTTTTTCAGGTTGATATGTTGGTGCATGGTATAACTATGAATCATTATAATGAATTACGAATTGCTTTCTTGGTTCTGTTCCAAATACAAAATAATTATTGGCCTTCCGCCCTAAGGTCTGTAGAGACTACTAAATCATTCATCATCTTTTTGATAATCAACTTTCATTGATATTTAGTATAACAGACTTGTGATAGATACGTACTACATACGTCTTCTTCAACAAATAACATAGAGCCCAATTTTATCTTTTTATTGCTAGTTTGTTTTTTATTTGTCTTTTTTTGTCGTCTTTAATTTTTTTTCAATTTTTTTTCTTTTGTGTATCTGCAGCCAAACCTGTCAATAGTGTATTTATGAAATTCTATTTTACATGTATTTATGTATATCAGAGAATATCAGTATCTATCAGTATCCAATTGTGATAGATCTACGTACATACGTACTATATTCATCTTCTTCAATAAACAACTCATAACACAATGTTATATTTTTATTGATTTTTATTTGTCTTTTTTGTCGTCTTTAATTTTTTTTCATTTTTTTCCTTTTATGTATCTGAAGTCAAACCTGACAATAGTGTATTTATGAAGTTCTATTTATTCATGTATTTATTTACAGCACAGAATATCACAGTTTGCATGACATGATTATTCTTTATTCTTTATTCAAAACAGTGGTCAGCATAGCAGCAGTACATAAAAATTATGGACCGCTGAATTGTGCTGACCTTACATAATACATAAAAATACAATGTAAGTACGAACAGAACATACAGATTCACGACAATTACAATATGTACAACACATAAAAACTAAGTCTGCATTTGACTGTTACAGAGTCTGGTTGTGTGATGAAGAAATGAACTCTGCAGTCTGGAGATTCTTGCCATGGGAACCCCGAGTCTTCCCGCGTTCCTTAATTAGGACCTCCCCGTGCTCATCAACCCCTCCACCAAGTCATGGAGGGGATGGTCCGCGTTCAGCATGGCTTTGAGCAGCTTCACGGCTGCCAGTTCTCGTCGTTCTCTGAGTGTAGGAAGGTTGGGTACCTCCTGTCTTCCACCCAGAGAGATGACATGGACGGTCCCTTAGGAATTTTAATGAACTAACCGTACCGACCTGCCGAACTCTAAGGTTTAAGAACAATCCTGTACCATCGATGTTGCGGATCCTGAACGCTTGAAAATGAATTAGAGGCAATCACTGATATTAGAAGCAATTGACACTAATGTATTGTTTTTAAACTATGTTGTAAAATTTTTTTAATGTGTCCTGCCCAATATGTATGAACAGAAGGCGCAATTCAGCCTGGCTGCAATGTCTTTTACTCGTATTAATGAAACTTTATTCGAAAAATCATGCCCGAAGGCTAATTGCTTTTACAATTAAGTATAATACTCATTGCAATACATTAACAGGAGACAGGTAGCAACTTCTACTTCTACTACTACGCTAGCTATTATGGGGTTCGACTTCTTCTTTGAAGGCAGTGGATAATGAATAGTCCCACATTGTGCATAATTAGTGGGTTTTGTGATCTTAGTAGCAATGCAGTTTTTTGGTGATCTTCTAAATGACGAAAGGATGGAGAAATTGTTGTAACTGTCTGAAATAATCTGTTTCTGTCGGTCTCATAGTGAGGACACTGGCTGACAAAATGTATTAATAAACCATTTTGATTGATTGATTGATTGATTGATGATCCGTAAAGCTCGCCGTTGCACTCTCTCAATAGCTATTAGATCGCTGTCTCTGTCAAGACAATAAACCCTGCTCACCCTGTCATGATTAAACCGGAGCTGACATTTTCTCGGGGTCATTCAATAATACGTGAGCGGAGATTAGAAATAAAGGGCACAGAACGTTCCTCAGGCCATGTTGATTTGATTACATGGGTGACATCCTCTGGCAACCCGAAAAACTGATGCGAGCGTGCGAATAAAAAAAAAATTGCCTTCACTATAAAATCTAGGTGGTCATGAAGATTGAACAAATGACTAAAGACATAGAGTACTATATTTTATTAGCATTTTATTTTCGTTCCTTTTCCTTTGGGATTTTGGCATTTTGCGACATAAGTATCGTTTTCCAACATATACATGTTTCAATTTTTACGACATAGATTTGCTCAATTTGCAGCTACGTTGTAAGATTTACAGTATCGTCAAAAAACCTTTTTTGGGAAACGGACGAAAATTCATGCGCGCGCGGATGTCATCCATATAATCAAATCAACATGGATTTGGTCGACATACAGGAAATACACATGCTGATGATTCACGGCATCGCTCGAACTACGTTATCTATTCTATTCAATGAGTAGACTAGTACTGGAGAAGAGTAGATTGTTCCAGATCGAACCGGTTTAATCTAGATTTAAATTATAAACGTATGCAAATGAGGACCGAGCATGAAGGCGATTCTTGGTTACAGCCTCAATATTTCTTCATCCTAATGTTATTGATGTAGTCGTCTTCAGACTAATGGATAGGATGAAATACTCCACTTTAGAAAATCGATTTTTACTGCTAAAATTACTGCCACAAAGCCAGGGGCATCGCTGTCAAAATGATCATATTAATGCATGTCTTGTATTTGGTAGTGGACAAAGAAAGATGTTTATATTCTTTTTATTTTTATTTTTATTGGTATTTCGAAATAAAAAAACATGTACAGACAAGACATGAACAAAGCAAAAAGTAATAACGTAATGGTAACAGAGAAATAATCCACGGATCCAAAAATACAATCGAGATAAAACAAGGATAACAGCAGGGAAAAAACCTCGAAATAATAGTACTTGATCTACTATAATACAGATGACAGAACAGTTTATATTCTTCGTATTGGTCGTGTAGCATAATCATGGCGATAATAAACCGGCGTCAACTTTTTATCTTATTACAGCTACGAAGGTACTGATTTTAGTGCATTGATTTAAACATGAGAGACCATACTAGTATATACTAGTATTTAAAGTGAAACAGTTTTGCTGAACACAATAACAACAGAAAACAACACTTTAACTTTGTTTATTTTTCCAGGAAGATACACTCAGGTCGAAACCTGAGCTATTTTTTTCAGGCAGTCCTGGTCAAATATTTAAAAAGACTAAATAACAAATGGAAGCATTTTTATTGTGTACATTGACTAAATAAAGGATAATAATTTTCCAACCATTCTGTCAGTGTTAATTCGATTTATGATAGATTGTTCTCCTTATTTCTCGATGAGTAAAATACACCCAGAAGCGGAAGCGTAAGATATCAATTGTGAAAAGGCAATTTATTCACATTATACCAATGACTCCTCTGTTGGCCACGGTGGATTGGTTTTAACTTAATTGATTTAATTAAAGAAGAGAGCTATTAATCTGCTGGCAGAGAGGAAAATCTTTAGAGTGGAACTCGTTGCCACAAAGCACAGTTAGGGCATCGTCACTAGAAAGCTTTAAACAAGTCCTGCATAAAGATTGGGTGTTACAGGTCGTTCGGTGTGATATAGCTAGCTGCCGCCGCACCGCGTGCCTGCGACGCTGGTGTGTTACGCCGAAGGGCGGTTATACCGGCTACATTTATACAGATCATGTAATTTGTAACCGATCTTGTAATGCCGTAATTTAAACATAAAAGTGCAATAATCTAGTGCAATATTTGATGCTTATGCTTAAGTTATGTACATGTTAAATATATTCTACCTGTGTATCTCATTGTAAAAGCTGCCCAATTCAGCCTGCGGGCTGCAATTAGCAACTTATATGTATGTTGTGTGCATGTTCCTTTCGAAATAAACCAGTCTATATATAGATACAGAAACGTAAACAGCATCGTCATGTAGGAGTGAGAATTAAAAAAAGAAACATTTTAACAAGATGGCACAAATCAAGTTATATCAAAATGTGCACCTTGGCAGTATAAATTAGGAGATATCTTAATCTATTATTGCTCTATTTATAACTCTACTGGTTGGTCACGACGCTTAGGAGGCAGATAACTCGTCGATAACTCAAATAATACAGCTTTTACAATTTGTCTTTTTTATTTGTTTGCATCCAGAAACACAATATGGCTGTTTTGAAAACATTTTTGTTGAACCAGTCACGGTGGATTGAACCAGTAAACCTTGACGCTGCTTCATAGTTTGTACGGTTGCAGCAGTTGACAAGCCAAATGACAAGCCTGAACCATTTTAAAAGAAAGTTCTGTTAATAGCAGTATTATTTTGCGTACCATATACTATTACTAGTAGTATATCTATTTGCTTTAATTAATACGAAAAAATATATCCTAAAATACAAGCATAAGATGTTGTGAGAAATACAGTTTTTGGATGCCATAATAAAGGGTTTGATATCCACAATAGAACACTTAGAAACAGTTCGAAACTGACACAGTTGAAGTGCCGGACACAAAGTATGTCAAACAACACACTACCTCATTGTGTTCGCCTGCTGAATGACCATAAATGTTAATTAATATACAATATACAATAACTTAAGAATATACAATAACTTAATAATTTTAATTACAATAGAATATTGTAAAAAAATTAATGTTACAATAGAATTTTACTAGGATTAGTAACTTCATTCTTTAATTCATTTAATTCTTATTTGTAAAGTATAATGAGTAAGTCCCAATACCATTTGAAGTACATATTTGTGTACAGAAACAGCAGTTCAGCACTGGTGCTGCAAGTGTTTTTTCATATTGAATAAACCACTCTTCCTTGTGTGCCACAATGTACTGAGATTCAGCTGTAATGTGACTCATGTTGGCATCGTGTGAAGATTAACATCACTGTTCGTCCTTGCTGTAGGACTTTAATCTAACTGTGTGTCCCCTGACGTTGGACCCTCCGCCCCAGGCGGCCATTTGTCATGTCTGGTGCCGGGCTCACGAGGCCTGATGTCGTCATCAGACTTGATTATGGAGTGACTAAGCGGAAATTACTACCGGGATAAAGGACGCTCTGTCTTCGGTAGCAGCCTCAGTACTGCCGGTGAGAACTTGGCGAGGAACCTACAAGACAAGGTATTCTCTTTGGTCCTCTGATGTTACGCAAAAAAGCAGTTGCTCAAGCAACTGGATATGATTTTGGAAACGTCAGACGTTTCAGCTGGTATATACTAGCTTTCGTCAGTGACAGTCACTTCCAGTCACTTCTAGTCACTGACGAAAGCTAGTGGATACTAGCTGAAACGTCTGACGTTTCCGAAATCATAATCCAGTTGCTTGAGTAACTGCTTTTTGCGTATTGTATTACCTGGATGTCTAACCTTCATCGACGTCCCCTGATGTGACTTATTCTCGAAGCAGAGGTTTAGGTTTCGGGTTATTTTTTGGCGTGTTTTTAGGCTTTTTATCGGGATTTCGTGGGTTGTTGGGTTGGGTGAAAAAAACTCAGGTGCAAAAAGAAAAGAAACACCGATGAAGAAGCATAAAACATGCCAAAAATAACCCGAAACCCCTACCTCTGCTTGGAAAGTAGATGTTACTAATGCTATGCCTATGGATGCTGTTGTTGTAAAGTTGTCAACATTATTTGACACGTCAGCTATTATTTTTTTTGTGAACGACCGTATTTTAAAAATGATGCAGTTAACTGATAACAGTTAGTCCTCACTACTTGTGAGGATGTTTCTGACTCAGGGAGAAAAGTTGCTGTTACAGTTACAGGCTAGCTCTATGCCAAGAAGTGGCCAATGGCCTTGCATTGAGCGACACCGTTAAAAAAATATGCCATAGCAGCAACATATTTCATAATGGTTAACAATAGATTCCACGTTGAGGGTTGAAAAAACCTCAGGATATCTGAAGACTGAAGTCTTTCACACGATTTTTTCCCTAGTGCTGCAAGTATGGATACTGTTTTTGGTAGCGTTTTAAACATTTCTTTGATAGTTTCAAATCTGCCGACCCTTATAATTATTGTGAGCGGAAAATGATGTCGTTAACCGATATACTGTAGCATAATACTGCATGAGGATTGACGGTAGATTCCATGTTAAGGGTTTAAACCTCAAAATTCTAAGTAAAACGATTGTTTTTTTTCTCCAGGATTTCTGCTACGAGGCAACCGAGAATGGCAAGCGGGAGGCTGGTAGTGATGGTGGCGTTTCTACTGACGTGCATCACCTATACCGTCTACGGAGAAGAAGGTGGGGAATTAATGTTTCATTTATTGTATAACTTGCAGGACATGAGAATAGAGTAGACGTGAACTTGCGGCTGTCAAGCTGCTCAAGCGTATGCTCAGCCCTGACCACCCACTACATAATTTGGTACCAGGAGCCAGGTCGGACAGCACAGGGAGCTGTTTGAGGAACTCTGGGGGAATCACGGTGCCCAAGGCACGGACAAACAGACTGTATAACTCGTTCCTCCACCGCACAATCAGACTGTACAATAGCCAATTGCAGACTTAGTGTTCTTTTGTTTCATGTCCCACTCTTGTATGTAATTGTCTTGTGCGTTTTTTATACTTAGTAATATGTAAAGTCCACACAATTCAGGAGTACTATGTACCCCTGCTATGTTGACTATTCTTAATAAAATTGAAAATTGAAATTGAAATTGAACTTTGATAGCGTAGAAGATGAAATGCATTTTGTACTTAACTGTAAACTGCATGATGCCGAGCATTAAATATTATTCCGAACAATCCGCTTTTTTAAACTGTATAAAGGTAGAACAAAAAAAGAGGTATTCAGTCATCTAGTGTCTACCAGTAGTGACCACACAATAGAAAAACTATGTAAATTTGTCTCCAGTTGCTTTGAAAAGAGAAAAGAAATCTTCATGGCCTAGATTAGATAGAACGTATTGTCTAGTAGTTGTTAAGATCCTTGTATCATATGTATTATCATGTTACTCAATATGATGTACATGTAACATCACACTCTGATGTATGTATTTAGCCCCATGGGCATGAACATGCAAATAGAGATTCTTTATTCACATAAATAACTTTATTTGCAAAATCATGCCCGAAGGCTAATTGCTTGTACAATCAAGTATAATTCTAATTGCAATACATTAACAGGAGACAGGTAACAATTTGTCTGGAAAAACTTCTACTTCTACTTCTACTATTACGCTAGCTATTATGGGGTTCGACTTTATTATTGACTTTATTAATCAAAATTAATACCTTCATTTGCAAACTCAAGCACGAACGAGACTTACTTCAAGGGGGGTCATATAGACATAAAGCAAACCAAAAGAAAATAGTATCTAGGCAGTAGATATTTCTGAAATTCATACTAAAATTTCTGAGTTCTTGCTTGAAGGCAGTGGCTACTAACTAGTCCCACGTTTTTAATGGAAAGTTGGTTTTGTGAATTAGTAAGTGAGATTTTTTCGTGATATATTAACGGGGCAGTATAAAAGTAAACGTTTTATCAATCCTTAAAATCAATTTGAATGTGGGTTATTCTATCACCAGCTAAATCTTTTTTGATTGCCAAAGAGTGCATTAATAGAACAAAGAACCTGTCAATTCTGTAGTTTAGGACAAATAGAAGATGAAATACATTTCACCATAGATTGCCCCTTGTATAGTAGAGATAGACTCACATTTTTTAGCCATGTATTAAGTATATTTCCCCACTTCAGATATTTGACTAGTAAAGAGAAATTTGTATTCCTTTTAACTTTTGATAAACCTACTCTAAGTAATCTCACAGCCGCATATATCCATAAAATCACTACTAAGCGAGATGAAGCCGAAAAGAATAGAAATTAGACATTTATTTACACTCTTATATGTTCATATGTATGTAATGTATATATGTTTATGTTCATGTTCTGTACCCATGCGACCTCTACTTAGTTCTGTAGAACACAAATGTACAATAAAGGTCTTCATTCATTAATGCTAAAATTCGCTATCCCTTATGTCTAAAACGCACTACAATTGTGAATAACTTTTTTCAATGTCAATGTGCTGAATAACAGATGATAATAATAGATGATAGAAATAGCGACCAAAAAGTAGTATTGATCGAGTGTATCATATTCCTCAGAAAATTATTGGGCAAAATTCAAAAGGCCATTGAAACCATAAACCAGCAATGATGCTTTCTATAATACATCAATCCATCTACAGCGCTATTGAGGTCAGTATTGCAGAAAGACTGACAGATGATGTAAAGAAAAGTAATCTATTTGCAGTTTCTTGATTACACGATTCTATAGCTATTGTTGAGTGGAAAGTGATGTTCCTACTGAAAGGCCACAAGAAAGTGGGGAGGGGTTAATGGTTTTATCGATCTCTGTCATATCAAGCCTTTAGACGGACGAACTATCTGCAAAGGAGATCTCTAATAATTTTCCAAGTCATTATGTGGCGTCAATTGTTGCGTTCCAAAACGTGTTCCATTCCAAATCATGATTTGGAATAAAACGAAGGGGAATGCACCTGCATTCCAAAATGTGGTCCATTCCAAAACATGATTTGGAATAACACGTTATGGAATGCAACATCCATAGTACGAACTTCAAATAAATAGTTGTCATTACTGACAGCGCAAAAAGCCTCTAAAAAAACAAAAAAATTATCTTCTTCCAAGGAAAATAAACAACCTATAAGCCAACGATTAAAGTGGACCAATACGACCTACCATATCATTACTAAAAAATTACAAAATTGTTCACTCAATCATTAAGTTTTCTATTGTTGTTCCAAACAACCAATCTGGGTCCATCTGATAAACTGCTGAATGATTATAGACTTTGTTGTTCCCTGAACCACCGACATATTCTCATTTTTAGTAAGAATTGACAATCATTGCCTTGACCGAGATGATGTGCCTCAAATGCATCACTTGAGGTCCCATAAAAGTAGAAATGATAGCAAAGTATTCTGCTAACAATAAAATACTGATCTGCATTCTTACTGAACCTGCTTGTTTACATACTCACACTGGGTAAAAAAAAATAATGCTGGCATCATCTGTATAAACCGAATTTACTTGTACATGTGTTCATTTATGAACAGGTTTATATTGATAATTATCATTTTATTTGTAATAATAACTTGTAAGTATAATTTTTACTATTGAATATTTTGAACCGGATGGTAAATTGTCACTTTGATGACTAATCAAGTTTAAACATGTTAGAATATATCCGTAAATAATTTCATCAGGTTGGTAAACGACTGAATAGCAAAGTTCTTTCTATCACAACCATTTATTTTTCAAGCCGACGTTTCGATGACCGTCTGTCATCTTCATCAGGGCAATACTGATTGGTTTACTGTGCACTGACACTAGATGTTACTAAGTGCATAGTGCACTGAAGGTATTACATAGTTCATAGTGCACTTAAGCTAGTTTTCTCTGTTTACAATACATTCCGGAACGTAGTGTAATTGTGACATACATACTAGGCATTGATACATCATAGGGAAAGAATATAGAATATAGTTGATAACATATGCATGTTTCTGTTGTGTTGATATCCTTTCCATGGCCTGACCTAAGTAATGTTTGTACGTGCATACTTACGTCGTGTTGATAGTGAGTTCTAATTCTCTGCTCTTGAGATTTTGGTGTTTTTACGCAAGGCGCAGTAAAGAAATCCAATTCACGCATATATCTAATAATATTCATTTATTGAGTCAATCAATCAATCAATCAATCAGTCAGTCAATCATTCAATAATATCTTGATGCGATTGAGAACGGCTTTGTTGAATATTGATTTTTTGTAGAATGATGCATCAAAGTCTACAATTGATGGCGAAGGAACTTAACCAAGTGATAATCTAATTAAATGAGTACGGTACCTAACATGTGACTAATAGACAAAAATAATACTATTCTGTGACCTTGCTGATGTTCTTTTTACGGTATTTTTTTTAACGGTGTCGCTGAATGCAAAGCCAATTATTTTTGGCCACTTCTAGGCATAGAGCTAGAGGTACTTAAGTGAGTATAATGTAGTTATGTCAGGAGATGGCGGTGGACCTTAATTTTGCAGTCCGGGGAAGGAAGCTGTTGTTGTAAAATGACTTTGAGACAGGTATGTTGACGGTGTATTGATGAGAACTGGAAGAGAACCTAGCTAGTGGCACGCTGAAAGGTTCTGAGCGGCGGAACAAGAAGTGCAAGTTCTCCTGAACATCGACCGTGAAAGTATCTGTAGAAAAGGGACAGGTATCTTGGCGTCCACAATCTTCTCTTTTTTTAATGCCAAAATGTATTCACAAGACGTGGTGACGGCAGACTCAAGTTTTTTTACAAGTTATATATACAGTGGAACCAAGCAAGAATTCTACCCAAACATTGAGAAACCCCCTCCCCACCACTTGGGACAGCTGATGACCGCATGAAGACCTACATCTTCCTTAGCGAACCAGACAACACGAAAATGTCTGAAAGGCAGTTTTTCAACACATAAAAAAGTCTGAAACCTTTGACCTTTACCTATAGCATCCAACTCCAAAACAAGACTGGCAATGAAAACATACATTGCCATGGCGACGGTGGTTGCTGTTAGGGTTATTGTTTGCATGGCACTGCCATCATTTCATGATTTTGAGGAAGACTTGGTACCTGTTAACTCTAGACAGATACAGTGCACTCCCCTGAGTGTATAATGAACGAGTCCCAGGGCCACAGAACGTAGGGCCATCCGGGGCAGAGAGGCCTTCCCAAGGGTTTCCAGGAATGTGGGCATAGATGTGGGCCAGAGACATGCCTGTGGACATCCCATTCCTTTGGACAAAATGCCTGTACTATTCCTAGAATTCTTGCAAACTGCACACAATAATGTATCATTAGGCTCCTCCCTGAGACGTCGCCAGCAACAACTGTTTTGAAGAAAAAAGACTTCTTTACATTTGGTTTCAGACTGCCATCTCTTGGCCAAATATTGACCTTTGCCCTCAACTGTTGACACCCGTTCATCTTCTTAGGTCTTGAGACTGACGACACTGCGAAGCGCCGCCCTCCGCCGCGCATGGTACTGCAGAAAGAAGACAAGAGGCGACCGCCACCGAAATCTGCCTACTATCAGGTAAAACACTTGTTGTGAAATATGCTATACGATTGTGGCATGTGTTAAACACATTCATTTTCCTAATTTTCAACCGGTCTTATTAATTAAATTCTAACTGTGGGCTTAGTATGTGGGATAATTTTTGGCAATACTATTAGTATTACCAACAATAATTGGCAATACTCTCTTGGATAATTTTTTCAACGTTAAAATAAAAGATATATCATTACTGGTCTAGTGACTGTTGTTGATCTGGAAGTTTAAGACAAGAAGTATATAATTAATAACTGTGTAACTAATAGTATGTGTATATATATATATAATTGTGTAACTATGTTTTGTCACAATCTATGCTATGCCTTTGACTTATTTTCGTAAGCTACCTTTTTTTAACGGTGTCACTCAATGCAAGGCCAATTATTTTTGGCCACTTCTAGGCATAGAGCCAGAGGTACTCAAGTGAGTATAGTATAGTTATGTCAGGAGATGGCGGTGGACCTTTGTTTTGAAGCTTTGTGGATTGTAGTCGGACGGAAAGCAACTGTTTGGAAGAGAGTTCCATAATTTTGCAGTCCGGGGAAAGAAGCTGTTGTTGTAAAATGACTTGGAGTCAGGTATGTTAACGGTGTATTGATGAGAACTGGAAGAGAACCTAGTGGCACGCTGAAAGGTTCTGAGCGACGGAACAAGAAGTGCAAGTTCTCCTGAACATCGACCGTGAAAGTATCTATAAAAGAGGGATAGGGATGCGACATTGCGTCTGTGTGAGAGAGAATCCAGCTTTGCGGCCAGAGAATGGCCGATGGCAACACAGATTTCCTACTTGGCATAGCTTTTCAGTGTTATCTGAGATATATCATAGATCATTTTCCATGTGGATTATAGTAAGGACTAAGCAAGACATGTACTGGTTTATTTTTTTATCAGGCGACCGAGAAACAGCTTGCCGATGCTTCTGCACCAAGAGACCAAGAACATGTTTCACCTTATACTGGAATTGAAGGTGAATATGTCTAACATCGCTTAGCAGATTACTCTTAATATTACTCTTATATACTCAAGTTTTTTTCAGCTTCTATTAATGCCGCCACCAAAACAGGGGATAACGCAGTACTCATTTTAAGCGAGGAAAGTCGTGTTAAGTGCCTTTCCCAAGGGCACAGGATCAGTGGCATGTCAGGACTCGAACGATTATACCACACTTACAAAATACAGATTATTTAAATACAGTCTAATCTGTTTGCTAACTGGTTGATTTGTAGGATTGTTGTAATGTGTTAGTTCACTCAATGATTGATTTTTTTCTCAATACTGTAAATTAATTAGTAGGGGGTTGCCTTGCTCAGCTGTGACATTTACGTTTTAGAATCAATGGAAAAGAGAAGACCACCACCGAAATCACTGTACAAAGTGGACGACGTGAATAAACGCCGTCCTCCGCCGAGGTACCTCCTGTCGGACATAGAGTCCCTGTACCCGGTGAAAAGACGCCCCCCTCCCCGGGCCCTGTACCGTGACGTCGGTGTGGATAAGAGACGCCCCCCGCCCAGGAGCGTGTTCTTACGCTCAGGTCTCTACTCAAATAGACCGCTAGAGGTGAAGTACTCAATCTTTTTTTTTTTTTATTATCATGAAAGTTCGTCTATGTTGGCAGTTACATGTTAAAACTTTTGATCCAACACAAAAAGTTCTCTCACCTAGAGTTTCGACCAGTCACTCTGGTCTTCCTCAGTAGACTGACCTAGTGAGCTTGTCACGTGGCGTCTTTAAAGTGTGACGTCAACACTGGGTCAAAGGTATCTGGTAGACGATGTCGGCCTCCGTCGTGGTTAAGTGAAGGGTGATGGGCCCAGTTTTTTTGGAAGCAATGCCAACTCTTTGTTGATGTAAAACTTTATGGCATGTAACCTAGACCCACAATTAAGTATTGCAAGTACAGTCTATCAGAATGTTCAGGCCGTTTTGTATCTATTAAATGTTATATTTGTTACAAATAACTATGTAGTAGGCTTACAGAGAATCTACCTATAAGCAGAGTACCAGTAAACACTTGTATCGGAATGTTTACCATTACAAAAAGTATGAATATGCAATAAACTGTCTAAAGAAGAGAGAAAAAACATGTACAACTTAGATATATAGAGAACATAGCATAGCTTGCCTAATCCTTATTTGTAACTAAAGTGGTGCATTTAGCCCAACTGGGGCATGAATATGCAATTAACTTCATTTTCATAGTAAAGCGTTAAACTTTATCCCAACACACAATTACACAGAGATCAAATTTTCAGCGACCACTGTCGCCTTCATCAGGATAATTAATGACCAATCACTTCATAACGTGATCTCGCGAGAGTTACGGTTTATAAACACGTGACCGTATTCACACGAGACTTTACTGATACGTGACGTAAGCAATTCATTTTCATTGTCATTATACACAGGAGTTGGTGGCAGGAAGTGCGGAGGACGAAATGATGGACAGCCGGCCACCTAACTGGGTTTACGCTGACCAATCAAGACGCCACACGGCACCACTACGGGACTCACCTTTCTTGACATCCTACTACACGCCTGTAAGTCGTAGTATGGCGTAGTAGCGGTGTAAGATGATGTTTACTAAATTTCTTGCGATTAGACTAGCAGTGAAAAGAAAGTACTACTAAATCTATATTGTTATAAGGGTTCCTTTTTGACCCCTTTAGTCAAAATTGACCAAGGTGATATCCTATAAGATATCAGCCTTACAGCTTTGGATATGCTAGCTGAACAGTTATATAAGAGTATGACAGTCTCTGCCACATAGAGCACATAAGCTGATGGATGCAGAGTTCTCATAAGGGTTAAAATAATACATAAAATATAAAATGTTTTACACTGGAACTTGAATATTATCTAATTGTATTGAAAACAGATGATTAACAGCTTACGAGACTCCTATTTTACATACTGGTGTCTGAAATACATTAAGGCCTCAACAGCTTAAGTTGTTGGTTCTCGGATTTACCTCTTCATTTTTTTCTGATTTGAATAAAAAAAAGATTATGGTTCTGAATCAACTCAAATATGCTCATATGTTGCCCTCACCAGCTGAGGAAAGTCCTTTCTTCCTAGTTGTTACAGTTTTCCATCTATCAATGCAGTGGTTTGATTGAATGTTCAAAATTCATTCTTAAAAATTAACTCAGCATTTTTTGTTGACTTCATGGCTCCCATCGTAGCATTCGGGGCTATAATGGGAAGCCTATTTTTTCGCCTTTTTGCTTCATATTTTTTTCTGAAAAAAAATCCGGGAACCAAGGAATTAAATTGAAGTGACCTAACGGTGTCTTCCGCAGGACGGTACTGAGGATGAGGAGTTTCGCCCTCCTCCCTGGGTGTACGCCGATAGAGCGAAGCGCCGCATGCCTCCACCCTGGGTACTGCAGCAAGCAAGGTACAATGTTATCTATTCCTGAGCGTTATAAAATTAAAGTACAAGACTGCCTGCCAATTGTACATTGATATGAAATTTTTCCTTATTTCACTTATTATTTATTTTGATTTCTGTATGATTGAATTGATATTATTCGATGTTTGGCTACTTTGGACCGCTTATTCTTCTGTTACTTAAGTTCGTGCTTAAGTTACCTTATTTTAATTTGCCCCTTGATTGTACATAAGTTTCTTCAGTGATTACTTTATGTTGTATTATATTGTTATTATTTCATTGTGTTTGGGGATTGCCCCCCAGGGTGCATTGAAAACCGCCCTTTCAGGGTGATGTGTTCTCTGCTTAAATAAACAATAAACAATAAACATGTATCATCTTGTATAAAATTAAATTCTTTTATATTTGTAGAGAGCAATTCATTCCCGTATAAGGATATGATTTGCAAGGTAGTTACTAATACATTTTCCTGTCCCAAAGGATGTTGGAAGCAGAAATTGAAAGAGAAGAGGCCAGTCGTAACAAGTATCAAGCAGATGACACTGGCTGGGTGGGTAAAATATGTGCTAATCAGAGTCCATATCCTTTCGCTGTTTTACGTTATAATGCTACGTTTAGAATTGTCTATTTAGACGGATTTGTACACAGTAATGCTCAATAAATAATGCATGAAACTATTCATAATTTAAATGAACAAACACTCAGCCAAAGTTACGTTTCTTAACGACACGTTCGCGTATCGTAAGCAAGTAATTAGATAGCAAGTTTAGAGCACTTGTTGTCTGTGATGATTGATAACTGGTGTGCTTTGATAGATACCTTAAGTCCTCTCACAAAGTAGTTACTTCTAATGCATAGCTCTTTGCCCAGTGGAATAATAAAGTGTAGCTGGCGTGTCTTTTATGTTAATATACACAAACTATCTTAGGAGACTGTAGATGACCAGAATGTGGTTCGGCCTCCAGCTTGGGTGTACGCCGGAAGAGCCAGGATGAACAAAGGAGGCTCGGACAAAACTAAGTAAGTCCAATAATGTTGTAAACTTTACACATCAGATGCATCAACTCACACATCTAGATATATAGCGTTTTCCTCACTCGCACAATGAGTAAGATGCTTATGATCAAACTAAGGCCACACCGACTTAATTGTATCGGTGACATCCACGCGCGCACTGATTTTCGCCTGTTTTGAGAGAAGAAAAAGATCACGTCTGGCCTCGCTCTAGGCCTGGGTACTCCATGGTAGTTAGCGACAGTACGGAGCCGGTGGCAACGCTGGAGGATGGAACCGATGGCGCCAAGGCTCCACGACTCAAGACCTCAGTACATACGTACAGTGCCGATTCATAAATTCCGCAAATAGCCCGCATGTGCCGGCTTGTCGTGTACGTCGCTATGTACTGCTGCAAATTCACAATACCTGCTTTGCATCCCTGTGGTTTAGTAGCATTTTTAATTTTGGGCCAGACTTTTTTGAGGGTCTTCAAAGGATGTCATCCATAAAGTCGGTGTGGCCTAAATGGCCAAATAGGCATTTTTAAGCTAAAGGTACGTTACAAAAAAAAGATTAAGCATATGTCGTCTTATTCACAGACTGCTAGAACAGTATGACGAGAACAAGTGGCGACTAGTTCCCGACTACTTCGGACCTGACCAAGACATGGTTCGCTCCACCAAGGTAATTTTTATCGATGTATGATGAATGTTAGTTACACTGAAAGTCCTCTGTGGACTTAGTACTGCCTACATGAATGCACATCTTATTTGGGGAACAAAATAGAGATTTTAGACTTCAAGAAAATATTTAGGTTTTCTTGGACCAACCAAGAAGATTGTATTAAGTACTTTAATTGGGATTTGGACAGAAATTGTGCAAGGTTGGAGGGCAAACCTTGGCTTCCCCATTTCAACTTCAAATTCCTGTTGGCTCCTGGTCAGATTTACGTTTACCCCAGATCCTTAGATTGATCTTTTGACCTCCTGCCATTCTGCATGTAAAACCCCAACCCACGTTCTGTCAACCTACTCTGCCCAGAAAAGCATACACACAAATCTAATGACACTCAGACAAAAAATGTTTTCGTACGTAGAAGTACTAACTTCTAAGTTCTAGACGTACACGCACTCTTGATTTCAATTCAGCTCTGTTCATGATTTCAGAGTTGTGTTCCAAGTGGAGAATACTGCACAAGTTGCGATTGTAACTGCTGCAGTAGGCTTTGCTTGTGGCACCCGTCGTGAGTACAGCTCTACCTACACAACACGTCAACGTTCATACGACATTACACATCATCTTTGTTCATCGTTTTTCTCAAGAGTGGCTTTATTTTTACTTCCACAACATCAACGCTTACCATGCTTACACGCATCTACACATACTCATCATATTATTTTGAGTTCCAACACTTATCATACCATAAACAAGCATCTTGTCATACTCAATTGGGTTAAACATTGTGATTGTGTTCATGCCTCTATTGTTTGTATATGTCATTTGTCATTGTACTGGAAGGTGATTTACATTAGTCAACAGAACATCAGCTTTACGTAGTAAGTAATCATCAGTATTTGTTAATCCATCATCTGAACTCAGTCTGCTTATTTACTTCAACTATCATCGCGAAAAAGACTGATGATTTGGATACATGTCAAAAAAACATTTATGGAAGGTTCTCAAATTGTTGATCTAGGGCAAAAGTCTCAAATTTCGTTTACGGCAAAATCGTCGATATATACCAAAGAATCTTTGACAACTTTATTTATCATACAACTTACCACTAAATGTCTGAATTATGTTGCTATTTACAACTATTAAACTAAAACCAACATTATATCCATGTTCAATGGTGAATATGCGGTACATATTCAAACTTTGCTGACTATCTTTACCCCAAAGTGTAAAACTTCTGTTGTTTGTAGTAGCAACATCTACATGTCGTAGCATGAAAGTTCATCTGTGTTGGTACAAATCATTATGAAATAAAGACTGAACTTTAACTTCCAACACTAGATATAGAATTGGGACTTACCCCAAATTTTCGGTTGACTCCATCAACCTTGTTCACGGAATGGACCCGTCTACTCTTGGAACGTGACGTCAGAGACACAACATATTCACAACATATTCACATTGAGTCTCCAGGACATTCAGTATCTCTAGAAGGGGTTAAAATCCTTGATTCAGAATCGGACTTCTTTGCAATAGGAGATAAGGAGGCGGTCCACATAAGAGCTCACAGACCTACCCTGAACAGAGACGGTGGGCGACACAAGTTATCTGGCACGTATGACCTGCTACTACGGTCACGTGTCTCTGACGTCACGTTTCAAGAGTAGACGGGTCCATTCCGTAAACAAGGTTGATGGAGTCAACCGAAAATTTGGGGTAAGTCCCAATTCTATATCTAGTGTTGGAAGTTAAAGTTCAGTCTTTATTTCATAATCTACATGTCGTCTTTTCCATATTCCATATTCTTTCAGGGCCGGGCTGGTTTACAGTAAGTGCGTTTCTCCGGCCATCTGCGATCCATCCTTTGCCGCCATCTTGGCTAGCGGAAGCTTCGAATGTCGCAAGCAGTAAGGAAAGAGGATTCGGCATTCTTAACCCTAAACAGTACACCTGGGGTCCGCGCGGACCCCAGCACTATATATTCTGTAATATCTTTTTTTTTTGTAAAGATTTTTTTCTGAAATTTTAGGTAATTGTCACCCACAAAGTTGTCTCTCAATACAGTGCAGAAAACTCCGTTTCTACCATTTAAAAAAAATTATATCTGAATTTCTTTTGGGGTCCGCGCGGACCCCAGCCGGCTTTCAATCAGAATGAATACACTGGCGTTCTTATACAGTACCTTATTTCCGTTTTTATATGTTTTTATGCACTCATCGTATGTCTACCAAGTTTTCAGAGAATGGTGTAGTAATAGAATTAAATTTAATAACTTTGGTGTAATTATGACGTCATATGACGTCAGAGCTAATAATTTAGTCCGCCATATTGGATTTTGACCAATGACGTCATCAAATTAGCATATTCTATGCATATTAAATGATTTAACTTATATTTGATTATGTAAGATGTTATTAATGTTGGAAAAAAGTGTAATTTAATATAAAACTCAGAAAATTTTTATGTTTAGACCAAAATTACTTCTATTTTCAAAAAAACTGCCCGTTGCCATGGCAACACAAAAAAACATCAACTTACAAGTATTAAACTAATATGAACTTTTTTCCAGAGACATTTTAGGAAAGGTCTCCAAATTTGATACTTCTAGCGCAAGCCGTTTAGCCGCTATCTGAGATCAAAGTTGGGCCTCAAAAGCCCCTTCAGTCTGAAATGGGTTTAAAAATCGGGTATTTCTTCTTGTCTTCTTTTCTTCACCAAAAAATAGAAAAAGTTTAAAATGTATGATTTTTGTATGTAATGTGGACACAGAGGTTCCCACATCAGTTTGCAAAACAATTGAGCTGGTAGTATGTTGATAATTTCTAAAAATTAGCAAAAAACTGTTCTGGGGTCCGCGCGGACCCCAGGTGTACAGATTAATCAGTCCGGGAAGGTGTACTGTTGAGGGTTAAAGCGGAGACCTGAACTATAATATACTGACTGAACGGTTTGATATTACAAATGTGACACTGAAATGATATTGGTATGTTCTTTAAAGTTTCAGATTACGTTTATCGACAAAAAATCTTTGCTGTACAGAAGAAAAAAGTAAATACCATTAACGTTACTTCTACAATTCGAATTGTAAGTACCACAGCTAGGCGTGTAAACCTTAAGATAAGGACATACTGAGAGGTTATAAGTTATAAGACTGGAGTTACTCAAGGGAGAACCTCTCTGGAGACCTTAGAATTACGATAATGATGAAGATGAAATAAAGTACATAACAGAAGCTGATGTGGCTCTGGTATTGCTCATTTCAGATAAAGGTAATTATTAGCATGAAAGTTCATCTGAGTTGGTAAATTACATTATGAAAAACTTAAACTTTTCTCCAACTCAAAATTTGACTCACCAGAAATTTTCGACTGAATCACTCAGTCTTCCTCAGCTATCTGACCCAAATGCTGTGGACACGCTCAACCGGGACGGGGGGCGATATCGACTTCAGACAACCTTTGACCCTTTGCTGACGTCACACGTGGGAAAATCACGTGTCCACAGCATTTGGGTCAGATAGCTGAGGAAGACTGAGTGATGCAGTCGAAAATTTCTGGTGAGTCAAATTTTGAGTTGGAGAAAAGTTTAAGTTTTTCATAACGTAATTATTGTGTGATAATCTTGCAAAAGAGCATTTATATTTAGGAGGTCAGCATTGTGACTTGTGTCCGTAGGCTCGTAGCTGTAACTGATGATCCTTTTGTTGCATCAGTATGTGTTTAATGGCATATATCTTCTGTCACATGATGCACGTTGTTGACATAATATGCGAACTCCGCATAACCGTAATTCCATATTCGTCAATGATAGTAATTTAATTCTTGTGACATTTTGAAGTCAAGTTGAACATTAATAGATATGAACTGTAACGATTAAGTGGCCCAAACCATCCGCACAGATGTCCATGGGGTACTCGAGGTAGCCAGTTCCTCGTGGTTTTCTTTCAAATACGGAGAGGAGACGTCCGTGCATGTCAAACTTGTGAATAGACCTCTTCCAGTCATCTAGAACGAAAACGTTGCGTTTTGAGTCCACCGTTGCCTTAGAGAAATAGATGGTTACAGATGGATACAAGATGCCTGTACCTTAGTATGGGTTCTTGTGGTAACAGCTGCAGTAGCAGTGGACCATGGATCGTGTGTGTGTGTAAAGTGAAAACGGGTCCTTAAATGCAATCCAAAAACAACTGAGACGTGTGACAAACATAAAAAAGACTTGGACATGGCACATTGGTACTACAGATACGTTGAAAGCCGTATTTTTTATCTATTGAAAATTGTAACAATACAAGGAGTGCACTAGGCATCAAGTATGCTAATAGCGTGCACAAAATGAAAAAATACAAACATTACATGTAACATGGGGCAGGATAGGAAATATTGAACAGTTTTAAGTAATACATAAGTTTCATTTTATAGCAAACACACTAGTTCAAAAGTCGTGACATCACTTCTTATATTGTTTGGGCAGACAAATTAAAGTTGAGTGAAACAGTAAAGTTATTCAGCGGCTTGGTTTCAAAAGGCAACAAGAGTTCCAAGAGGCTCATATTCGACCTAGACCTTTGTCTTCCTAAGACTTACCAACATACCAAATACCATCATAATCCATGAAGGCGCTATAAAGTTATGCTGACTACAAATGTGCGGAAACACAAACACACAGACAGACAGACACACAGACACACAGACAGACAGACGCTCCAAAAACAATGCCTCCATTTTTCATGGAGGTAAAAAGAACCTTACCTTGGGTATGTCCTTATTCTGTAGCCCTATGACGCAAGCTGAAGTGATGACACCTACCATAACCGAGAGGATCAGCAGGCCTATGTACCAGCGGTGCCGATAGACTAAGGGAAATCCTGTTATATTTGAGTGGACAAAGAAAAGTAAAGAATCGGCAAGCCTGTATACGTAGCCCTAACATGGTGGTTATGTTCAAAACTGGTACTATACTGTGATAAAATATACAAGTAATATACATATATACAAAATATACAAGTTAATCTATATTATATATATATATATATATATATATTTAAAGAACTGCTAGGTCCTATCAGCCATTAGGAAGCCTGAAACTTTTAATCAACCACTGCGTTGATAGATGGAATAAAACTGTCACAACTGGGAAGAAAAGGACTTTCCTGAACTGTTTGGGGCCGGCAAAATACTGAGCATTTAGTTGATTCAGAACCAGAATCTTTTTTTTTGTAAAGTAGAAAAAAAAGAACAGGCGAATCTGAAAACCAACAAATTAAATTGGTGTGGCCTTAAGTCTATTGCAACCTCAAATGTTATTTTGTCGATATGTGTCTCTCTCTCTCTCTCTCTCTCTCTCTCTACTATATATATATATATATATATATATATATATATATACAGAAGTGACATATATTAAGCATTTTGTACTATCGATTTGTTTGGACAAAAAAATACAAAAGTAAGTACATGTAAAATCAATCCTTACTTTCAGCCAGCTGGAGATGGTACAAGGGGTTAGGACGGAGAACGTCCTGTGGGTTGGTAGGCGCGTCAGGAGCAGTGTTTGATTGTTCAGAAGCCCCTTCTGGTTGTTGCAGGCTGGAAGCCGAGTTGGTACAATATCCTTCATTCTCATATGAATATGTGACAGAGTATGGTTCTTCCGTGACATCCTGGCTGTTCTCATCTGGAGCAATACTCCCTCTGTCATCATGGCTGTTCTCATCTGGCGCACCACCCCCTCTGGTGACTGGGTCTACCTGGGGTTCCTTGTTTAGGTCGACATTTGTGGGAGTGACTTTGGTCTCGGTTTCTTCGGCAGCCGCTTTGTACACGGCACCGAGTTTGGTGTTTACTCTGCAAGACTCTCCATAATGTGCCGGTGTGGTATTTTCAAATTGATCCTCGTCGTTTATTGAATATGCCACATTTGTACTTCGTATGATTTGACTGCGCGCCGCTGTTAAAGGAATTAAGGAATAACAGCTGTTTCAATCCCAACCTGTTTTGAATAATTAATATACATTTTACAATTTCATTAAATTTTCTATTAAATGTGTAAACCCTATTCAGACGGGGGGGGGGGACGTCTTTTAAAGCTCGCGCCAACTTTCGTCTCAGATAGCGCCTGAACGGCTTGCACTAGAACCGTCAAATTTGTTAACTTTTCCTAAAATATATCAATTTCTTATTCTTAGAAACGTTGATTTATTTTCGTGTTGCCATGGCAACCGGTTTCTGACATTCTGACAAGCAGTTTTTGGAAAAGTCAGGAATTTCGGTTGAAACATTAAGGATTTGTACGTTTTATGTTTAATGACATTTCCTTTCTAACATGGAAATTCCCAAATACTGAGTGCTAAGCAAAAAAAGCAATATGTTTCAGTTTAAAAGACTTTGGTATTAACGGGAATCGAACTGACGGCCTACCGAATGCAATGCACTCTACCCACTTGGCCGGTGCACCGGTGATCCAAGATGGCAGACAGCTTAAATATGCATGTCATTCTGACGTTAGTGTTGTTGCCAGGTCTTAGTAGACATTAATATTCTATCATGGGCACTTTTTGTATTCCTCTGAGTTTTACGGAAAACAATTTTTTACGGTTTTACCCCGAAAAATAAAAAAAAAATACCTATTTCCTCGTTAAAAAAATCACCTTGCCTTGGTAAGAAATGCATTGTCCTCTCGATTAGGGTGTAAAGTGGATAGCTACATCTGGAGTATATATATGCATACATTCAAGATTCCCCCACAATCATCGATAAGATTACGTCCATCCCAGTGTGTTTTACAAACTACTGTCCTACTTGACGAACAAAACTCGGGCGCAACACATAATGCCAACAAACAAAAAATGCGCCTTACCAGAAATAACTATCCGTCTGTAGTTTGCTTGATTTGATAATATTGTATTTTTGTATCCCATTCTTTTTTCTCACCTTGTTCGGGGCTTGGGTTGTGGAGCTCGTCCGTTTCCGGGTCTTCCTGTCCCAGTAGGCCGGTCTGGTCCTGGTTTTGGTTGAGGCCAGCTGAGGTGGTGTCTGCCCGGGTGGCAGTCGCAGCCGGGCCCGCCGCCTGAAGCCGCGCAGTAGCCCGGCAGAGCAGCGCGTACTGACCGACGGTGAGGCCGAGCCCCTTCAGCATCTCCGGGGTGACGCAGAGAAGGGCTTCCTTCTCGGCGAGATCGTTCTCTACAAGCGCCAAAACTGTGGCCAGTGTCAGGTCGGACGCAGTTGTCCAGCCTTCAAAGTCAAAGTCAGACATCCTGGGGACAATTTTACTTTTTTTTGCGCGAATGCGTCCAGGCTACACGATAGCCTCTGCACAGCCCAGCCCGAGCTAGTGGTAATATCAAGAGTGCTCGAAACAATCTCTGGCGGCGAGAAAAACAACTTCTAGACTAATCATGAGATTTAGTGCTGACGTGGTGGATTTATAAGAAACTTTGCATAATTGAACACCTCGTTTCCTTCACATTCAACTAAGCACCGCAAGGCATCTCGGTCCTATTGCTGCAATAATAATGAGTTTTTACTTTGAATGTTGCAGTGCAGTTACTATTCATTAGTCATTCACTAGTCATTATTTGTAAAATCCTTAAAATTGGTTGGAACCTGTCACACCTTTTCATTTAACTAAGCTGCCAAATCATAAATGTTGTAGCGTTTAAAAATCTGTAAATTATCTTTAATCAACCGAGCACGTCAATATATAATTTTTTGGTTAAATGTTGCATGCCGTATGATACAAGGCTAACCTTAACGTACCTTTGGTAAAAATAAAAATCATTTTTCCTTTAGCAAACGTTACTACTGGTACAATTTGCAATTGTGCTAATGTTAGGA
This sequence comes from Branchiostoma belcheri, assembly GCF_001625305.1. Taxonomy (NCBI): domain Eukaryota; kingdom Metazoa; phylum Chordata; class Leptocardii; order Amphioxiformes; family Branchiostomatidae; genus Branchiostoma; species Branchiostoma belcheri. Next base: position 5,394,100 of record NW_017804464.1, read on the forward strand.
CGGTATTCTATACATAATTCACTCACTCACACACTCACTCACTCACTCACTCACTCACTCACTCACTCACTCATACACTTACTCCGTCTCTACTGTGTAGATTAACAAATAATAATAGAACTTGTTTGAAATGTATGTTAAATAAAGCACATAGAGTTAACAATTACGTTGTAAAACAATGTATAACAAGTTATATCATGTCTTGATTACTTATTATTCATGGCTTTATTTTGCAAACCATCATTTTTAAGGGATACATATTATACTCTAATCGAAGAAGAATTTGTTCTGAAAGTGGGAAGAAGTCTTACCTAAAAAAAAGAAGTTTTCAGAAAATTTTGCCCGTTCTAATTACAATCAGACAACAGAAAGTTGCATTCCAGAATGAATTTAGCCGTCTGTTCAAAATTCTACGGCTCGGAAACGCAGTCAGCCTCGCTGACCGTTCCCATTCCGAGTGTAGTTTGACCGGCAGGACAATACTGGCACTGGGTCTGGCCCTGCAGTTCCTGATACGACCCTAGGGGGCACTCCTGGCAGCTGCCACTGTTGTACAACGTACCGGGTGGACACGTCACTGCAAAGAGAAAAAAAAGCTAAATGCAATGCAAGATCACAAAACTAGCATGAAGTCTGAAATCTCCATCACCCTTCACATTCCAATCAGAGTTTCGTGATCCATGACCATACATAGGGGTCAAAGGTTGTCTGAAGTCAATATCGCCCCCCGTCCCGGTTGAACGATGGTTGAAGTGCCCTGATGTTTATGCCTTTGACCCTTTGCTGACGTCACACGTGGGAAAAATCACATGTCCACAGCATTTGGGTAAGATAGGTGAGTCAAATTTATGAGTTGGAGAACAGTTTAAATTTTTTATAATGTAATTTACCAACTCAGATGAACTTTCATGAAAATGGCGGATAGTTTTGACACGTAAAAAGGCTTACCACAGAGAACTACCAGCCTGACAGTTCCGATAGGACATTCCACCGTCGTTGTTGGTTGTCCAGGTTCCGCCTCAGCGCGGTACACCGTCCCATTAACGTTAATGACATACTTATCACTTGTAACAATCGAGAGAACCTCTTCCACGCCACGAAGTACTGGCTTAAAGCCATCCAAAGCAGCAGCCACTGTGTCAAAATGAAAATACATTTTGTCAAAATCTTTTAAGATTAAAAGCTTTCCGAGAGTTGGTTTCGTGAAAGATTATATCGCAAGTGTTTATGTATCAAAAAATGTCACCCGAAAACTCATTGAGGAACTTAAGTTGTAAATATCTTTTTTGTTGTGAATTCATCCGTTTATGTATATTGATTTTCCAAGCAAATGACTTCCTTTTATATATATATTTACATATAACAACACAATACAATACTCATTTCACCTGAGCGAAGTGAGGAAAGTCGTGTAAAGTGCCTTTCCCAAGGGCACAAGATCGGTGGCATGTCAGGACTCGAACCCGGGACCTCTTGTATCCGAGTCGAGCACTGTACCGCTACGCCACAAGACCCCACAAAAATGGCTTCCTGTTGACCCTACTAACTGTGTCTGATATTTTATGGCCAGTACATCAAGTAATATACCTCCCTCCCACTTCCATCATTCAATTACGCATTACTACGGACACAGACAAACAAACGTCCTGCCTATGTAAATCCTAGTTCAGATTATAGACATATTGGCATTTCGTACGTCTAGTGTCCAGTTCCCCATCTTCAATGTCATCAGATTGCCACAGATACTGGTCCAGCGCTTCAGGTACATCTGCAGTGACTGACAGCATCACTGAAGCGGGCGTGGTCCTACTGGAGTCATGGTTACACGTCACTGTCACGGCTTGTTTACATCGTCCTTCTGTGACACAAGGCAGAGGACCGGCTGGAAATGTCTCTACCAGAGCTGCTTCACACGGCAGGTTAGGGTACCGGAACTCGTAGTGAAGCGAGATGCGCCGGGGAAGCGTAACACCTGGATGAAAAACAAAAAGCCATAGGCGACAAGCCGAAAACCAGTCAGTAATATTAGCGCAGTCCGTACAATCAGTAACAGTTACCCATCAATGAAGCCCTCCAAACATCTGCCTGAAGGAAACACCCCCCTCTATTCCAAACAACGGGTTTTTCTGGACCATACCAATTTGCCTCATAAATGTAGGGGTGCATCTGAAATATTACATTGACCGCAGAAACAGCTACGGCAAAAATAAAAATCTGTGCATCATCACGGGCATGCCCGCATACGGCATATAAAATTACATGCAGATTAAAGAAAGAGAACCCCTTGTTCTAGCTGCGAACACGAAAAAACGACTGCCCACAATACTCCGCCCGGAGGTCATGACCTCCTTCACGGAGTAATAACACTATGTAAATTCCCCAATAACCTTGAATATTTCTCTTCACATGGCTGATAAGATGCCTACTTGACAATGACGTATTAGATATTCCACCATGTTTTGAAGTTACCTTTGTAATTTCTTTTTGCCTTCTTTCTACCTTCTGTATGATACAAAGAAATTACAATAATAATTCAATTTTCGAATCTATCTTTAATTGTAATTATTACAACTACAATATAAATATCTATACGTCGCATCTATAAATCTAACCAAAAAGAACATGGCAGAAGTGACGGTAATTATTAACCTAATACAACATTCGAAATTATCATATTATGATTTATAATGAATGACACATACCATGTCTTCAAATCTGCCAATGAATGTTATCAATCGAATTCAAGTCGAAGTAGAAATTAATCTTACGTCCACAAGCTGGTAGCTTTCCGTCTGGATTCAGTGCGTTTTGATGCGGCCACATGTAACCTGTTCTCTCCCCACATTCGTAGTTTAGCAGAGGTTCCCGGACAGACATGTGACCCGGGCGGCACGTCAGGCTGCAGCTGGTCAGGCCTGTAGTACGAAAGACCAAAGGTACAATTATTATTTTTTTTCTTGTGTGTGTACTTTGAGTTTCTATGGGTACTTCGAGTTTCTATGGGTACTTCGAGTTTCTATGATACTTAGAGTTTCTATGATTACTTAGAGTTTCTATGAGTACTTAGAATTTGTACGGGAACTTAGAGTTTCTACGAGCACTTAGAGTTTGTATGGGAACTTAGAGTTGCTATGAGCACTTAGAGTTTGTATGGGAACTTAGAGTTTGTATGGGAACTTGAGCACTCTAAGTACTCATACACTCTAAGTACTCATAGAAACTCTAAGTACCCATAGAAACTCTAAGTACTTATAGAAACTCGAAGTACCCATAAAACTCATACAAGAAAAAAATTGTACCTATGGTCTTTCGTAGGCCTGTGGTAGCGCTGCTCCTACAGGACACAACTCCACCTGGCGGACTTTTCAGGGGCGTGCAGGCTATGTCAGGATATGGTTAAGACCGTCAGATGCATATTAAAGAAAATAAGACCATGTTGATTTGATTACATGTTGATTTGACATGCTTCGGGAACCCCAAAACTGACGCGAACGTGGGAAAAAAGTTATTCAAAAAAAAAGTGTCCGGCCTTATGAAATCTACGACGTGGTCACAAAGGTTGAATAAATGACTAAAAAAACAAAGTATGATATGGTGAATAATAATAGACTCTTCATTTTTATTTCTTCCCTTTTTTTTCCTAAATTGATGTCGGGATTCTATGACATTAGGATCGTTTTTCGACCGACGATACGGACCAAAATTCATGCGCGCGCGGATGTCATCCATATAATCAACTCAACATGGCCTAGGAGGAAATTCTTGAATATGAATAACTGTAGGGACATTGTTCCATCCATGAAACAAACGATGTTGTTATAAAATGTTTTATGATTTTTTGAAGATATACCTGGACACTTCTTTCTCTTGCAAACACGGACCTCCATCTTATCGCCGATGCAGTTCTTCCTAAAATCACCAGGGGGCGGACATGCACAGTGACGTTGACGAGTTTGTATCCCAGAGCCACAAGTAACACTGCAGGGGTCCCAGTCCTCCCACGGACACCAGGCCCCATCTACTGTAGATTAGAAAATGACTATTAAAACGACACTATAAAGCAAAGTAAGGATCCCTTACATGTCAATATGGCAATATTTGGGTTGTGCATTTCGCTAGCAACGGTTTTAGTTGAATGATCGATGATTTTTTTTTTACGGATCACTACACTAGAGTTTCTTTTTTTTTAAGTTACCAGCACATTACACTGTACATACGTCAACCTATTTACACATAAATGAATGATACAAACACATGTTGTAAGTTAATAATGAATCAGTTGGAAGTACACTGTATTTTATATTCCAACATGTAATCACCAGACGTGGTGACGGCACACTCAAGTCTTTTTCAACTTATATTAATGCAGCCACCAACACAGGGGACAATACAATACTCATTTTCACCTGAGCGACGTGAAGAAATTCGTGTTAAGTGCCTTTCCCAAGGGCACAAGATCGGTGGCATGCCAGGACTCGAACCCGAGACCTTTTGGTTCCGAGTCGAGCACTCTGCCGCTACTCCACACGACCCCACAAAGGAAGTAGAAAGTACACTTTTTTTTCAAGATACAAGATCTCTTTATTGGAAATCGCAGTGTTGCCACTGAATTAAAACCAATTCACAATTCAAAATAAGGAATCCATTAAAAGCTGTTACAAATATGGACAGGTTATACACAGACATTACAAGTCTAGTCATGTACGGCACACAGGAGTTCAAGTACCGGTTCGTTCTGGCTTTCGGACAGTTCAATTTGTGGTTGTTGCGTGTCACTCTTCCTGTGATCTGCGCCCTAGGTGGTGGAAGCCAGTCCCTGAACTCAGAGCCTAGCAAGGACCTAGCAAACTTCAGAGTCAGCTGTTCACGCCTAGAGGCAAGTGTTGTCAGTCCGAGGTGCTGTAGAGCATGTGAATACCCGCAGTAGTCTTTGCCCATGACGACACTTGCCAGGACAACAGATGCCAGGCAATAGTAATCATTCTCACCTTGTTTTGCTTCACAGAAATCACCGCTGAACCCGTCCGGACATTGGCACACCGCTCCATCCACGCACGTTCCGTTATTTTGACACATGTCCTCACTGCATCCGTCTGTATCCGCCACATCGCTCTGCACCGTGCTGTCCAGACCAGTGCCACAGTCTGTACAGCCGTCAGGAGGTATTGGCTCTAGGAATGAATGAATGAATGAATGAATGAATGAATGAATGAATGAATGAATGAATGAATGAATGAATGAATGAATGAATGAATGAATGAATGAATGAATGAATGAATGAATGAATGAATGAATCAATGATTGAATGAATGAATCAATCAATGAATGAATCAATCAATCAATCAATGAATGAACCAATGAATGAATGAATGAATGAATGAATGTTTATTTACGTGTCATTGTGACCATGCGTCGCCCAGCCCATATGGGCTTATAAGACACCGACAATTACATGTATAATTTCATAACAACTAAAAATGTACATCAGTCAGAATCAGATATAACATAAATTATAACTTAATATAATATATAGGTAAATAAATACGTACGGAAATTAAGTAGTACTGGTCATAATACAGAAATCAAATCAAATGTAACATAGATGATAAATAATAATAATTTAGGTTCAACCAAAATTGATAATGCATATAAGTAACAAGAGGTAACTGTAACATGACTGGTACATACTCTAGGATTGAAGAAACTGTATTGGATGCAGAAAGGAGGGTTAACTATCGGAACAAAAGTTAGTTATTACGATTAAATCAAAATCTCTTTTTATATAGATTAGGCCACACCGATTTAATGTTATGGTCATATTGGTAGAGAGTTCGCTTTGTAACCGGGAGGTCTTGAGTTCAAACCCCGACCGGGTCATACCAAATACTTAAAAAAAATGGTACACACTTCTTTCTCTGCTTAGTATTCAGCACATATGAGACAGAGTGTGGAAAGGTCAAACACACAGCACTACCAGCGGACCAGCCCCCTGCTGTAGTGCCTTGTACAACTGTGTCGCCCAAGGGCTACGGAAATGGACATGGGCACCAAACCCTATACTCTGCATAGAGCACGGAAGACTTAATTTTAAGGAAAAATCCTCCGAAGACCCCCAAACTAGTGTAGGCGAGTGAATTTTAAAAAAAAAATCCGGCCAAAAATGAAAATGCTACTTACCCACAGGAATACAAAGCTGGTATTGTGAATTTGCGGCAGTACAAAGCGACGTATACGACAAGCCGGTACATGCTGGCTTTTTGCGGAATTTATTAACCATGCAGCACAGTACGTAATTATGTACTGAATTTTAGAGTAGAGGATCTTCGGTAGCCTGGGTCTCATCCTCTAGAGATACAGCCAGCTCCGTATTGTCGCTAACTACAATGGAATACCCAGACCTATAGCCAGGCCAGAGGACGTGATCTTTGTTTTTAGAGAGAACAGGCGAAAATGAATAGCCTCCACCAGGCCTTTCTACGGGAAGACGGATCGTAGAATTCGGCAAAAAAGAGAATCAATGGGCCAAGGGAGTCCGGCCGTGGGGCGGTAGTTTCGTTCCCTCCGATAGTCAAACCCAAACTCCCTTGGCAGATATTCTCCTATATATAGCCAGCGTAGTTAGTCTGGTAGAGACTAGAAAATTAATGCACGCGGATGGCATCCATAAAATTAAGTCGTTGTGGCCTTGATAATAACTGACGTACCATAACATTCTTTGGACGACGTTGCCCCCGCATACGTTGTTACAGTCTCATTCGGACAGGGATGGCAGAATGTCCTGCCCGCTTCAGGCTGGTAAGTGTTGACTTTACATGTGGAGCAGGGCTTGAGGCCTGTGACGGAGTACTTCCCAGGTGGACAATACCCTGTTATGTTTAGGTAAACATAATTACTTCGCGAATAAATATCTTTACATAGAGAAAGAGACATGTGTCCTATGATATAAATTTGTCTTTCACCTCTTCCACATCTCATTTCATTTCTAACATACTTTGTAAATCCGTAAATGATTTCATTAGGTTGGTAAACAAATGAAAAGCAAAGTTCTTTGATCACAACCATTTTTTTACGACCCGACGTTTCGATCGATGACCATCTGTCATCTTCATCAGGGCATACGCTGTATTCTTTTTTAAAAATAGCGTTCAAAAGTACGATGAATTGTGAATTCATTTCAGTTTGTGAATGGTCGTATTATCAATGTTTGTTTGCTTCAATTTCATAGTCTTAGAGCTGCTAGAGCAGTGTCAAATGCTCTAGCGAATTAAAAGACTTCAATTTGAAAACAATGAGTACAACGTTTGGTCTAACTCACCACCACAAGGCTCAGCAACCTACGTTAAATTGCTCTGTCTACACTGTTGGATTATTTTGAAACAAAAAAGACAAAAAAAAAACTACTATGACTTCTTGAAGCTATCAATTTCTACAATTGTTTGTAATTGACACACGCGAGCCAACTAGTACATGTATTCTATTCGTAACTTAGTTCACCCCTCGAAATATCATACATAGATATATCTAAATATACAAAGCTATAATACATTCGGAGCTACGAATACACAGACACAAAAGACAACCTTTGCAGTCAAGTGCTGAGGTTGCAGCTGTCTGTACAGTTGATGTATCAGGTGGACAGCTTTTACAAAGCAGCTGTCCATCCTGGTCCTGGTACTGTCCCCGGGGACACTCCATACAGTCTTGAGCTGTCCCATCGTAGAACGTCCCGGTGGAACAGCTGGCTGTAGTGACGAAAATTTCGTTTTTTAAACAAAAGCTTCAAATGTTAAACCTTTTTCAGCTGTTGTGAAAGAACGATTACTGGAATCAATGTCTCATACGATGCATGCGCACGAGATCTGTTCAAAAAGATCCCTTAAAAAACTATTATCACAGGAGGCTAAAACTGCACATGAATAATGATAAAGGCATAATCTCATGTACCACAGGCCCTTTTTATTTCTGATGTTTTGAATAGTTCTCAGCTGCAAAGAGCATTTTTTTGCAATACCTAATATAACCAGGCTGAATTATTTTAAGGTGATCATGAGTGATCAACACCGTTAACAGAACACCGATTATACAGGCTGTCCAGGCGTGCCGGAGTTTGTATTATTTATAGTATATATATGGTTAATTGATAACAAATTCTGGTGCTCATGAAAGTTCATCTGTGTTGATAGTAATCATAGTAAAACATTGAACTTTATTTATTCCAACACAAGGGTTACATAGCGATCAAATTTTGGACGACCACTGTCGCCTTCATCAGGATAATTAATGACAAATCACTTCACAACATGATCTCGCGAGAGTTACGGTTTACAAACACGTGACCTTATTCACACGAGACTTTACTGATACGTGACGTAAGCAATTGATCAAAAGTCGTCGAAAATTTGATCGCTCTGTAACCCTTGTGTTGGAATAAAGTTGAATTTTTTACTATAAAATTTTGGTGCTACTAACCGCATGAGTGTGAACTGTAGCGGGCCACGGTCCCATACGGGCATTCCATCTCTGGATGATCGAAGTACACAGAGTATACATCCAAATCCAAAGCCATGTCCCCCACGGAGTCCAAATTGAACCGCCCTTCTCTCATTTCGTCTTCAACCGTTGTTGCCATCATGTCCAGAGTCTCCTCCAGTTTGTACATGTCCTGCTGTGTGAGGAGTGACTCATCTGATGGTGTGATCTGTAAATGGAACCCTATTCGGACACGGTATTTTGCCGCAGCTTGCACACCTCGGGCTCTGAAGGTAAAAAAAAAAGTAAAATCGTTACAGTCTTACATATGACCTCTGACCTCCACAGGAATAACCGACCTTGACCGATCAATGGCTTTTGAGTAACGGACAGCGATTTTGATTTGTTCTCTACGGTTTTGAGATTCTAAGTAATCTCATGTATTTATTTTGTATAATTTGGTTACCTGCGTTATTTATGTTTTGCATACAATTCTCTGTTACTTCTGTTTAAGTATTAACTTATGTTTTATTATTTCTGAAAACTGGGCCCTACTAGACTGAAAACCAACTTGTCAAAGCTGAGTTGGGCTACCCAGGTGTGTTAAAATGAAATAAATAAATAAATAAACGTCGTTAGTTTCCCAAACAATTAACAACAGACAATGCTTGACGATACATATGGTCTTAGACTAACACACTATACATACAGAGGAGAATTTAAGTAACGGTTGAAACACCATTGTCAGAAAATATATATATTTCTTGGACAAAAGAGAACTGACGAGAATTCTACGGTACAAAAACATATTAAAAAAAGTCTTGTAACACGTATTAATAAGTGAATGTAGTAACGTTAGTTATTCTCTTAGCTATTATTGTTTGTTCAATGCAAAAAAGTATATAGCCTTAGCACAATATATAGGCACAGATTTGAATGTCACTTTTTTTACACATTACATCTACAGTTAAGCGATGTGGGCAGTCTACGTCATATAAGTTTTAACCAACCTGCGAGTGACAGGACCGCACGTGACATTGACGTTTGTTGCGGTGCACTCGGTAAACTTGAGGCAGAGTTCGGAGTAAGCAGAGATGTTCAAAGCCTTGATGAAGTTCTCTCGTATCTCCTGTAGTGAGCCCAGATCACCGCAGCTGCCGCTGTAGTAGTACAGCTCTCCTGGGAGCCTCAGCCGCCTGGGGTTCCTCCGGCCTACGGTAAATCAGCAGACCACAATACACACCCACAACGTTACACTATCGTAAAAGCCTAGCTATACTGCACGAGGTACATAACACACCAACATATAGTCAGGATTGGGCATACACGTGCTTATCACATGAATAGGACTAAACCGGCACGTGATCGTCACATGACAGCCACGTGGACTTCCACAAATTGACGGAGGCCAGAACTGTGTCATACGTCTGATGCAGCAGATTACAGGCAATGCGAGAGAATGTATATTAAAGACATATGATGGTAAGAATGGACACCATCTAGGTGTGATGGTTGCGATGTTAATTGAACGAAAGATCAATATATTCTGCTTTTAATCGTTTAGGAAATATGAATATTGTTTTACTCACGTGTACAATCCAGGACCCGGTCGTCCGGCGCCCAGACGCCGTTGGTAGTTGAGCAGACCCAGAGACCGTTACTGGGCATGTTGTACGGGATGTCGTACCTGTCTGCACACTGTAGCTGACAGGTCTCGCCCAGGGCCCACCCGCTACACGAGATAGCACCGTTCTTCGGAAGCCGTAACGGGGGGCATTTCAACACTGCAACAAACCATGAAAAACACAACATCAGTTAGGCCATGTTGATTTGATTATATGGATGACATCCACGCGCGCATGACATCCACGCGTCCGTTTCCGAAAAAAAATTAGACCATACTGTAAATCGTACAAAGTAGCTGCAAAATGAGCAAATAGATGCCGTAAATTGAAAAAAATCGGAAAACGATACTGATGTCGCAGAATCAAAAAATCAATTTCAAAGGACAAGAAGAGCCTATTATTAACCATGCCAATAAAGTATAACTCTGTGTGTTTATTCATTTATTCATCCTTTATGACCACCTAAATTTCATAATAATGGTAACTTTTTTTGCGAAACATTTTTTATTCGCACGCTCGCAATAGTTTTAAGGTTCCCAGAGGATTTCATTCATATCGTCAAATAAACATGGCCTGAGCCAGAAAACGGTGATAAATCAGGAGCTTGCGTTTAATAAGATTGCTTTCAGATGTAGACATACCATTGTTCACCTAACAGTCGTCATGTGGCGTATAAAACGAATAATGCTAATGCATTAAAAGTTGTTAGTTGCTTGACATTTTATTATTTAAAAAATCTACATTTTCTTACGTTTATTACTATTATCATACTATAAGCAAAGGGTTGTTACATAATAACTATATCTAACTAGAAAGGTAACATTTGCAAAGCAGATGCATAATGTTTACCTTCGCATATGGTCATATGGACTGTTAATTCTCACTCAAACACATTTATATATTTATGGCCAGACAGGATCTGGGGATCTAAATCCCTCCTGCTATGAAATTGCAACATGATGTAACCCAACACCAGTTACCATGGTCACAGCCGTCTGGTTCAGGTCATTGACCTTTGGTGTTTGGAGAAGAGGAAACAGAGCAAAAACAACAAGACTGGTAATGAAAACATGCATTGCCATGGCGACGGTGGTTGCTGTTAGGGTTATTGTTTCCATGGCACTGCCATGATTTCATGATTTTGAGGAAGACTTGGTACCTGATAAGTCTAGACAGATACAGTGCACTCCTCCTCTGAGTGTATAGTGAACGAGCCCCAGGGTCACAGAAAGTAGGGCCATCCGGGGCAGAAGGGTTTCCAGGAATGTGGGCATAGATGTGGGTCAGAGACATGCCTGCGGTCTTCCCAAGGGTTTCCAGGAATGTGGACACAGATGTGGGTCAGAGAAATGCCTGTGGACATTCCATCCCTAGTGGACAAAATGCCTGTACCATTCCTAGAATTCTTGCAAACTGCACACAATACTGTACCATTAGGCTCCTCCCTGAGACGTCGCCAAAAAGTGTAATAAAAATCTCAGCATTCAAATGATCCATCTGTACCTTTGCATGTAGGATTTTTCTCCTTCAGTTCAGGAATCCACTTTCCGCGTGGAGTGTTGTCTCCCGTCAGTTCACATGACGTATTCATCATCCCAACCAATGGGTAGCCAGACTCACAGGCGAACTTACAGGTGGAACCAAAGTTGAAGCCATTTGTGCAGCTGATGGACAACTTGGGCTGATTGATGTACAGAGGCTCGCATGTTATAGCTGTTAAATAGAAAACATACAATAACATGGAATTAGATATTTCGGACCTGTGTATGCTGTTTGTCGGTGATGAGGTCGGTTAACGATATCAACATAGTCGTTTTGATGAATAATATTAAATATTTTCAACAATTTTTTTAGAAATTGTTATTTGTCTTCTTGTAAATGGACATGTAACTGATACGTGTTGAATTGATTCTATCAATGCTTTGGCATTTGGCAACATAAAATTGACGTCGTCTCTACAATTGAGACAAATTGCCTTGAAAAGAGAAATATTCATACAGGATGGTCAATGGAAAGACTGAAAGAGAAGGGGGTGAATCGATGTGAAGGAGGAAGGGTTTATCTTCGTGGAGAAAGAAGAAGGATTGCAACGCAACTTTTAAGACTGGCGTTTTTACAAGATATGGACTTAAATTGTTACTGGACTTATTGGAGGGTGAAGGACCTCGGTTTCTACCAAAGTATTTGCTTCTCTAAGGCCACGCCGACTTAATTTTATGGATAACATCCGCGCGCGCATTGATTTTCGCCTGTCGCCCTAACAAAAAAAAAGATCACCTCCACCGAGGCTCTGGCCTGGCTCTAGGTCTGGGTAGTCGGCGACAAAACGGAGCCGAGCACCCAGGCTATCGAATTCAAAGCTCCACGACTCAAGAACTCAGTACATAAGTACAGTACCGATTCATAAATGCCGCAAAAAGCCTGCATGTGCCGGCTTGTCGTAAAGGTTGATAAGTACTGTCGCGAATTCACAATACCAGCTTTGTATTCCTGTGGTTTAGTAGCATTTTTATTTCTGGCCGGAATTTTTTTTTATTCTCCCGCGCGCACTAGTTTGGGGGTCTTCAGAGGATGTCATTCATAAAAGTAAATCGGTGTGGGCTAACGTTGAAGAAGAAGAAGAAGATTCTATCATAATATACCTTGAGGTATGACGCTGAAAGAGCAATTGTTTCGGTTATCCTGATTGTCCATCGCCGTGTACAGGACTCTGTGCTTCTTTCCATCTGTGCTCAATAGAGATCCGTTCTGTGGCCCGTCAATCTGTGTGATGATTGGTTCTTCTCCAGAGTTGTCACGTGCCTGTAGGGGTGGCCACGTGACGATCACGTGATCCTTATTTCTCTCGGCATACGCAATGACGTCATCTGGGCAGTTGATGAACTTTGGTGGTTGAACGTCTGACAAAAACATAGTATGGTTAAACCGCTATAAATACATGCCCTATTTTCAAAATCTATGCAGCATCATGCAATTTTACTTCTACATTAAAGCAAGCTCCTCTAATCATTGTAGGCAGAAAATGTCTAGTATTTAGGCATATCCATACCTTGTATTGTTTCTGATGGCTGACTTTTGGGTTCGTGTATATGTTTTTTTCTACAAACTAGATTGACAGCAAGTGGGTGGGAAAGATTAGCAAGCAGGGGTCAAAAGTTTAATCAGTGAACGTGGCAGTGTCAGAATCTGGTCCGTATCCATCATGAATTTCGTCAACGTTGGGGAAAGAAGGAAGCATAGAATTACATACTTCCGAAATTCTAAAATCTGCAATACCTTGATTACCCTTTGTGTATCCAGAGTTATAACGTACCAGTACACAGGGCGGCCTCCGTAGACCATTGCCGATCGGCCTGACACACTGTGCTGTGCTTCTGTGTCGACGGAGCAAACCCTACGTCACACTCCAGCCTGCACACACTTTGAAACCGGGTCCCGTCAGTACACCTGTACCGGCCATGGGAAGGGCTCTCAATGTCCGGACAGCTGATTTCTGCAACAATAAATATATAGTACAGCAGCGCTTTAGCCAGCTCGAATTTTTTTACCGTCAACCCCAGGTCAACCCAATTCGCGTACAGTCACGTGGCTATGACGTAATGTAGCCTCCGCAGCACGTAATGTAAGCAGAACGTAGTGTGCATGCGCAAAACCCTCATTTCGCGGTTTTCATTTTTTTTTTTTTTGTTAACGTTGAATCAGAATTTTGGCTGTTGTAGACGATATTTTCCAACATAACATTTGGAAACTACACACAGGATGTTAACCTTATATACGCGAATACGACTTTAAATGAGACGTTCTACCGAAGTGCTAGTCTCTGCCATGTTGGTGTGTTAAAGAAGCGGTCAAGTCAAATATTTTAGAAATTTATTCTTTAAACCAAATTTCTTCTTAACCTGTTTGAAAATAGTTATTCCGTATGTATGAGCACCGGCCTGCGTATAGTTGTTCTAGTCATCCATGGGCCGCACTGTATGTCCATTCTACAAATATGGCGGCTACGAATATGTCTTTAGCATCAGAACAAATCTTAACGTTCATAGAAACCTTGCAAATGTAATGGACCACATGTGTTTACTCTAGCGATGCTAACAATGCGATTTTATGCAAATATAGTAGACTCAGTTATTCTTCTGAAACTTACAAAAATCGACATCCTACCACTTACTTTTGCAAGTGATGTTACCACTCCATTCGGCCTGCTGCCCGCCTGTTTGAGTGCAGACCATTGTTTGTGATGTAGAGTTGTCCATGCTGAAGCCAGGCAGGCAGCGATATGAGCATGTGGTTCCCAGGATGTCTTCCTGAGAAGTTCTCGGTGTACAGGTCTCCTTGTAGCCGTGCTCAACTGTTGGCGGTCCCGAGCTGCAATGGATTGCTGATGGAAATAAAGCAGCTGCTGTTAAAGACTTTATCAACATCTTTCTATTTCTACTTATGGATAATCTATTTCTTCGCATCTAGTATCTATGTAGTATCTACACAGTATTTTAAAAAATAGCCTACTGCCTACGTGCATAGGTTTGGATTTAAAACTTCTCGTACTTGTAATCCTAGCACTGAGTTTGTTTGAGCTGACCTGTAACACACGCTCATACATGTACGAGTCTGCTGCTCTACCAGAAACATTTTGTGAATAGGTTACCTGATATCCCTTTATATCTTATTCCCGATATGACTTTTAGAATTGTATTTTATCATTTATTATGAATTTTATACTTGGATTTTAAAGGCGGATCTGTAAGCAATGACGCAATTCAGGTGTTGATTTTATATTGTACCTGCTATGTCATTGGTAATAAAATCTGAATCTGATTCTAAAAAGATAGATTGTGTGGAGCAATACCATTTATTCTTGCGATGTGCACGTCACTTAATTTATAAAATCATGTTTTGTTGATATCTGCAAATATATGTTTACAACTGTACAATATAGTTGATACCTAAGTATAAGTCTTGTATTGTTTCTGCTACATAAATTTGCGAATTGAAGTGAAACTTCTGCACCTTTCACACTGAACCGAAGTTGGCAGTCTTCATTCCTGTTGCCAGAGTCGTCCAGGGCGATGTAGGAAATGGTGTAGTGTCCCTCAGGAAAACAACCATTAGATGGCACGTTACGGTTCTTTAT
Source organism: Branchiostoma belcheri (assembly GCF_001625305.1). Classification (NCBI taxonomy): domain Eukaryota; kingdom Metazoa; phylum Chordata; class Leptocardii; order Amphioxiformes; family Branchiostomatidae; genus Branchiostoma; species Branchiostoma belcheri. The sequence goes on from NW_017804464.1 coordinate 5,409,328, forward strand.
GACCCTGTACATGCAAATAAAAGAAGAAAAAAATGTCCAGTATTGCTTAATTTTACGATGTGCATGACTGGAGCGTATGGCCATATAAATGACATCTGGCACTTATGTTATCTTATAGTTATCTAAGTTATCTAAGTTAATTAGTCATAAAGGTTAACATCATGAATAGCAAAGTTCTTTGATCACAACCAATTATTTTTCACGAGCCGACGTTTCGATGACCGTCTGTCATCTTCATCAGGGCAATTCAGCTGACTGGTTTACTGTGCACTCTGCACAACATCTAGCGCCAGTGCACGGTAAACCAGTCAGAATTCCCTTGATGAAGATGACAGACGGTCATCAAAACGTCGGCTCGTGAAAAAATAAATGGTTGTGATCAAAGAACTTTGCTATTCATTCATTTATAAACCTGATGAAATTATTTATGGAAGGTTAAAATCAGTTGGCGAAGGTATGAGATCGTAGAACTAGAATAGTTTGTCATACAAAGTGAGTGAAAACATACTGTACCTGACTGTCTGGGAACGGTCATCCTTGTATGTCGGTTGGCCTAAGTTGATGCAGGCCGTTGTTTGACCACTGGAGAGCACCACGTCCCCGACAGAAGGGCAGTGGGTCAGTTGTGGGGGAGTGGTGTCAGGTTCTAAAAATAGAAAACGTCACCATGCAATGCATTTCTTTCCTAAAAATGTATTCTAGATTTTGCATTAATAGTAGAACGTAGATATAATAGATATTCACTGTCACGTATTCTTAACCTCCGGGATAGAAGATATCCTTCCGCGGAAGGGTTCTGTTTTCGGTATGTTTGTGTGTTCGCAGCTGTAACTCACGTGCACGGTGGGTTTGGCGGATTTGATTGAATCTGCTTCGAATCCAACTAGGTAATATATTAACCAGAGTCATGGTCCAACCTTCGTGACGTCGTGGATACGATCTTTTGTTAAGATGCAAGATGCAACATAGACATAGTTTTAACAAAAATGTTAAAGAAAGCCCTTTCGGAATACTACACACCACACAATCTACCATATAATTTGAGCACGTTTTGTAAAATTTGACTCCTTGTATAATATGTGAGATCTTACATTTATATTGTAAATGTTTCCATGGCCAGGAATAAAGACAGTGACCATGTATATATTTTTAATAAGAAAGAATACGATGACTCACTTGGTGGAGGAGGACGTTTTGAATTCTGGAGGATGTGCCAAGCTAACACGCCGAGTAGAAGAGGTTTGATTCCACGCGTTTTCCTTGATAGATCTCGGCGCAGGACATGGTTAGGAGGGACGTCCCCGAACACCTGCCGCAATAGGGACAATCTCCTGAGGGTCGGGTCGACTTCTGCGCGGGGAGGGGGGGGCATCATGTTGGTTAAATTTAGCTATTTGTGTCTAGATGAAGTGATAAGAGAACCTAGCTTAGAAACAGAACTTTTAATTAGCAAATTCTACCGAGGATCTGTTATATGGCCAAGTACGTCCCAGGCAATCATAAATTAAAACAAATAAATAAAAACAAATTAAAAGTTGTGATCATTTCCTACATAACACATATATATTTAAGGGATTCAGAGTTGATTACTTGAAAAGAAAAAGCAACTGCAATGTGAATGCGATGCACTGATAATAATTCTGTTATCATCTGACAAAAATAATGCTGTTGTTTAGGAAATATTTTAAATACACGTACCTTTAAAGATCTCAAATGCATTCCGATCCTTTAGAAGATTTAAATCTTCATCGAACTGTACATCAAGGTCATCAACGTTTTCCTCATCCTACAAATTAAATTAACGATGATGAGTTTATGCAATAATAATGGGCAATCGTGCTTTCTAATCACATTTAATAAAGTCTATTTATTAAATACACAACAGGTCGAAGAACTCATGTTCTCAATTTTTTTTTATTTTGTTGTCTTACCCCATGGAAAGCGTCACCTTGCAGATTCTGCTTGAGGTGCACAGGTATTGAAAGACTGAAGATAATCCCCGTTAGGAGTAAGATGCAGCTTGGTAAACCCATCGTGCCTAGAGCTCACCAGGGTGCACTGCAGAAATACATTCATGGCATTAAATAGATACACAGTATGCTCGCTTAATATACTTGTACAATTACGTATTATCATGCACAAAAACATTCAACATGTCGTTGAATAATCAAAATATAAACTATCGGATTATCCAAACCTATCCCATTTTTGTCAGAACAAATAAGCTTCCTGTCAAAAAAGCCAATCGACCTAGCACGTCAAAACTTTCTCTTTAAATCCATTCGTAAATTCTTGCATGAACGAACGATAGGATGTTTTGAAAAGTTTTAAGCATTCAAACAATAGCGCAGTAGCAGGTGTTTATGGATGAAAACGTTAGGGATTATGGGTTTAAGACTATGTCCTACAAGATCCGGCTGTTGGCAGGTGAAAAACTTTAATTTTGTAATTCTTTGAGTGCACGGGTTTGCTTTCAATTGTTGAAGAAATCCCTATACAAATTCTCTACGTGACTTGGAAAGCAGGGAGATTTGCTGCTGCTTCCTAACGGCACTTTCTGATAATCCAAACTTTCCTGCACCTGTTCTGTAGACTGTGCAACATCATGCAACGTGTTAATGGCAAGCGGGTACATATACAACGTCTCAAATCATGTTGCACGCATTGCTTGGACGGCACTGATACTGTAATTTGGCCAATTTACAACCTTAGAAAAGCGTGTGTGAGACAAGTCTTTGCAGGAGACGTTTAATATATCCATCCATTTGGGAGAGTCGTAGAAGGTTTTCTCAGGAAATAGTAAAGATAAAGTGTTGTGACAACTCGACACGTTCGGTACTTCATCGCTCTTGTTCTCGATCCCTGAAGAGCAAGTCAGACACCGCCCTGTGCAGTCTGGTGACACCCTGGCATTGCCGGTATTTTTTTTAAATTCTTCTTCTGGAATCTGTAATAATGTTGTGCGGAGGCCTGTACACCCGGATAGCGTTGTGTATTTTTGTTGTATTGAGTCACTGTTTGGGGAGAACATTGGCACCTAGCATCAACACGAACAGTTCAACAGAAATTAGTAACGATGACAGTATGGACATCGACAGTTTTGTCCGATTAACAGTTCAAGAAGACGTATCTTCGAACTGCAGCTTGATTGCGGGCAACTACAGCACCTCGCAGTTAGCTGAAAACTCAACTTCTGCTCAATTAAAATGTCTCGGTGAAGATCAACAGAATCAAAGCTCGGGAATGAAACCAGACATTTCCATATTTGTATGGTTTTCGTACATCTTATGCGGTCTTGCGATCTGCTCCATCGTGGGTAATTGTCTACCAATCGCGGCAATCGTCAAGCAGGAGACACTGCACAAACCGGTCTACATTCTCATGGCCAACCTGGCAGCAAGTGACATTTGCACTGGTGTAAGCTTACTCTCCATGATCTGTACGGGTTATTCTATGCCTGTTGTGCCCGAGGCACTGGTCCGTTTTTACTTGACAACAGTTCTCCTTTCCGCGCTTACCTCCGCTTACAGTCTGCTGACCCTGACGGCTGAGCGCTACTGGTTCATTGTCCATGGCATGACCTACGTCAACAACGTCACTAACGACCGCTGCCTGATAATGAGCGCTGTCGTATGGGTTTGGAGTGGCATTTTCGCAATGCTGCCGTACTTTGGCTGGAACTGTACGGTAGAATGTATTCCTCTTTCAAGCGCAAGCTATGCCTACAGTTACCTGGTCCTTGTCTTGGTGCTAGTCTTCATACCGATGACTGCAATCGTGGGCCTCAATCTCGGCGTCTTCTGGTGTCTGTGGAAGCAGGTTAGCGCCATCAAGCGACAAGAAGCCGCGGTGCACGCCCAACACAGCACCAGCAGGAAATCCTCAATCACCGTTCTCATCATCACCATTCTGTTTCTAGTAGGGTGGCTGCCATTTTGCATCAGAATCGCCGACGGCATTGCCTGCAAACAAGACTGCGGCATCACAGGCCCGCCCATGCTAGGGTTTGTCATCGTAAATTCCGCGCTTAATCCAATCATCTACGGCTTCCGGCTGAAAGACATTCGCCGTGGTGTCAAGCGCCTCTTCTTCGGCCGCGCCGTTAACGCAGTGCACCCAAAGAAAAGGGCAACTGCATTTGTCTTGACAACAGTTCAAAGATAAGCGGACCATCCTGGCCTGCAGACAAAATGTACATTGATGAGACCTTGGGCATACAGTGTTGGAAACTGCAAGTATACATATGAAACGTTCTACATGTACAAATGGCGGCCCATGCATTGACCGAGAACATTTGACCTTTAAAAAAACCACCGAGATATGAAAGACAGAGATAAGACTAATTCAAAAATGTCTTAAAACATATCAGGCGACGTAAGGTATTTTTACCATTTGAACATTATATCAAATATTCACTTAAGTTTGTTAGATCATTTTAAGATTGGTCATTCTTGTCAAGCATAGGAACTGTAGCAATGTCGATCACTTGATTCACCCATCTATTTTTGCACATTAAGTCAGACGTCTATAATAGTGAGATGCTACTGTTGTCGTTAAAAATGTGTTAATGTATGGTAATAAAAATGTTGCAGAAGAGTTCTATATGGTTTGTAAAGCACGGCAGAAAATTCCATCTAGAGTAGCAAAATGTACCTTTTGGTGCCATTTTGCCATGTCAATGCCACATGGAACGCAACGTTTGTTAATACAATGTCTAGTGTATAAGGTTTTTT
>NW_017804464.1:5414080-5422199 GCF_001625305.1 Branchiostoma belcheri
AATGCTGCCGAACTTCGGCTGGAACTGTACGGTAGGCATAGGATGTATGCCTCTTGCGGGTGTAGGTTATGCCTACAGTTACCTGGTCCTTGTCTTGATGCTGGTCTTCATACCAATGGCGGCAATCGTGGGCCTCAATGTTAGCGTCTTCTGGTGTCTGTGGAAGCAGGTTAGCGCTATCAGGCGACAAGAAGCCGCAGTGCACGCTCAACACAGAACCAGTAGGAAATCATCAATCACCGTTCTCATCATCACCATTCTGTTTCTAGTAGGGTGGCTGCCATTTTGCATCAAAATCGCCGACGGCATTGCCTGCAAACAGGACTGTGGCATCACAGGCCCGCCCATGCTAGGGTTTGTCATCTTAAATTCCGCGCTTAATCCGATCGTCTACGGCTTTCGGCTGAAAGACATTCGCCGTGGTATTAAGCGTCTCTTCTTCGGCCGCGACGTAAACGCATTGCACCCGAAGAAAAGGACAACTGCATTTGTTTTGACGACGGTTCAAAAATAAAAGCGAATGAATCTGGCCTGCAGATAAAATGTAAATGAATAGGACCATGGACATACAATGCTACAAGCCTACACATGAAACGTTCTACAAATGGCGGCCCATTGACCCAGAGAATTTGACCTCAAAACGACCACCGAGATATGAACGACAAAGATATGACATATTCCAAAATGTTTCGTAAAATATTGGGCGATGTAAGGTAGTTCAACAATATGAACGTTATGAAATATGCATGTAAATTTGTTAGATCATTTTAGAATTGGTAATTCTAGCCAAGCACAGGAACTGTAGGAAAATACAGATCACTTAATTCACCAATCCATTTTTGCACCTTAAGTCACACGTGTATAATACTGAGATGATACTATCGTTGTTAACAGTGTGTTATTGTATGATGATAAAAATGTTGCACAAGAGCTGTATACGGTTTTGAAGCACAACAGAGGAACTATCCATATTCTTGAGTAGCGAAATGTAGCCTTTGGTGCCATTTTGTCATGTCACTGGAGCGCAAAGTTTGTAGTACAATGTCTAGTGATAAGTTTCTCTTGCGAAGATGCAAAAAAACTTTGTGTCATCTGTTTTATGATATCGTAATAGCTGAAGGAGGTCAGAGTCACATTTGATTGATAGTTGTAGATTCAGTAAACAGTGTATTCAATAAGTCATTTGAAATGTAATATAAGTAACGATAGGCAAAAGGGTAAAATACATGAGTTAGAGTACTAGAAAAACGTATTACTCAAAAGACGTCTTAATACATGGACTACGTTTCATCTAAAACGGTGTCAGTTTTCTTCTTTGCACATGTCATTTATTACGATACATGTATATCCAAGATATAACGTAAATAAAATGTGTGTGTGTGTGCATCCGCGTACTTTGCGTGTGTAAAAATAATCATGAATAAATGGAAGAATAAATGAAATTATGCTATACATGCTAGCGTCACAGACGCCGAGTCCATGTGTGTACATGGATGCGGATAAATGTACATAGTATATTACGTAAACCGACACCACAAACTGTTAGCACAAGAGCTTGCTTAAGTTCATACTCAATGTTCACCTTTACCTAACTTCCAAATACCCTGAATTCCTTGGTACAAAATGCCCTATAACATTTTTGCCCAAAAAAGCTTTTTTGTCACCAAAGCCCATCACCCTATAGCACGTCAAAACTTTCTCTTTAAATCCAGTCGTAGATTCTTGAATGAACGATAGGATGTTTTGAAAAGTTTGAAGCATTCAAACAATAGCGCAGAGGCAGGTGTTCATGGATGAAAACGTTAGGGATTATGGGTTTAAGACTATGTCCTAAAAGATCCGGCTGTTTGCAGGTGAAAAACTTTAATTTTGTAATTCTTTGAGTGCACGGGTTTGCTTTCAATTGTTGAAGAAATCCCTATACAAATTCTCTACGTGACTTGGAAAGCAGAGAGATTTGCTGCCGCTTTCAAACGGCACTTTCTGATAATCCAAACTTTCCTGCACCTGTTCTGTACACTGTACGACATCATGCAACGTGTTAATGGCAAGCGGGTACATATACAACATCTCAAATCATGTTGCACGCATTGCTTGGACGGCACTGATACTGTAATTTGGCCAACTTCGGCTGGAACTGTACGGTAGGCATAGGATGTATGCCTCTTGCGGGTGTAGGTTATGCCTACAGTTACCTGGTCCTTGTCTTGATACTGATCTTCATACCAATGGCGGCAATCGTGGGCCTCAATGTTAGCGTCTTCTGGTGTCTGTGGCAGCAGGTTAGCGCTATCAGGCGACAAGAAGCCACAGTGCACGCCCAACACAGAACCAGTAGGAAATCATCAATCACCGTTCTCATCATCACCATTCTGTTTCTAGTAGGGTGGCTGCCATTTTGCATCAAAATCGCCGAAGGCATTGCCTGCAAACAAGACTGTGGCATCACAGGCCCGCCCATGCTAGGTTTTGTCATCTTAAATTCCTCGCTTAATCCAATCGTCTACGGCTTTCGGCTGAAAGACATTCGCCGTGGTATTAAGCGTCTCTTCTTCGGCCGCGCCGTAAACGCATTGCACCCGAAGAAAAGGGCAACTGCATTTGTTTTGACAACGGTTCAAAAATAAAATCGAACAAACCTGGCCTGCAGACAAAATGTAAATGGATAGGACCATGGACATACAATGCTACTAGTCTATATATGAATCGTTCTACAAATGGCGACCCATTGACCCAGAGAATTTGACTTAAAAACGACCACCTAGATATGAAAGACAAAGATAAGACTGATTCAAAATTGTTTTGATACATATCAGGCGACGTAAGGTAGTTTTACAATTTGAACATTATATTAATTATACACGTAAGTTTGTTAGATCATTTTAGGATTGGTCATTCTAGTCAAGCATAGGAACTGTAGCAATATCGATCACTTGATTCACCCATCTAAAAGTCAGACGTGTATAATAGTGAGATCCTACTGTTGTCGTTAAAAATGTGTTAGTGTATGGTAATGAAAATGTTGCCGAGTTGCTATACGGTTTGTAAAGCACGACAGAAAATTCCTTTTAGAGTAGCAAAATGTACCTTTTGGTGCCATTTTGCCATGTCAATGCTACATGGAACGTAAAGTTTGTTAATACAATGTCTAGTGATAAGGTTTTTTGTGTGGATGCACAAGGTTTTGTGCTACCTGTGTTATGATATGGTGATAGCTGAAGGTGGACCGAGTCACATTTAATTGCTAGATGTAGATCCAGCTGCAGTATAGATAATGTATTAAATATGTCCTTTGAAATGTACTATAAGTCAAGATAGTCAAAAGGGTAAAATGCATAAACAAGCGTAGAAAAATGTATTCCTCAATAGACGTCGCAATACATGAACTACGTTTTATCTAAAATGCTGTCTGTTTTTTTGGCACAGGTCATTTATTACGATATATCCAAGAAATGACGTGAATAAATATGTGTGTGTGTGTGTGTGGATGTGTGTGTGCCAGCGCGTACTTTGCGATTGTACAAATGATCATGAATAAATAGAAGAATGAATGAAATTATGTTATACATGCTAGCGTCAGAGACGCCGAGTCCATGTGTGTACATACGTAAAACGACACCACACACTGTTAGCACAAGAGCGTACTAAAGTTCATCCTCAATGTTCACCTTTACCTAACTTCCAAATACCCTGAATTCCTTGGTACAAAATGCCCTATAACATTTTTGCCCGAAAAAAAGCTTTTTTGTCACCAAATTCCATCACCCTATAGCACGTCAAAACTTTCTCTTTAAATCCAGTCGTAGATTATTGAATGAACGATAGGATGTTTTGAAAAGTTTGAAGCATTCAAACAATAGCGCAGAGGCAGGTGTTCATGGATGAAAACGTTAGGGATTATGGGTTTAAGACTATGTCCTACAAGATCCGGCTGTTTGCAGGTGAAAAACTTTAATTTTGTAATTCTTTGAGTGCACGGATTTGCTTTCAATTGTTGAAGAAATCCCAAAACAACTTCTCTACGTGACTTGGAAAGCAGAGAGATTTAATGCTGCTTCCGAAGGGCACTTTCTGATAATCCAAACTTTCCTACACCTGTTCTGTACACTGTACGACATCATGCAACGTGTTAATGGCAAGCGGGTACATATACAACGTCTCAAATCATGTTGCGCGCATTGCTTGGACGGCACTGATACTGTAATTTGGTCGATTAACTACCTCAGAGAAGTGTCTGTAAGACAAGTCTTGAAACGAGACGTTTGAAATTTCATCCTCTTGGGAGTGTCGTAGAACAGACGAAGGTTTTCTCAGGAAATACCGAAGATACCGTGCTGTGGCAACTCGACACGTCCGGTACTTCATCGCTCTTGTTCTCCCTGAAGAGGAATGCAGACACCGCCCTGTTCAGTCTGGTGACACCCTGACATTGTCGGTATTTTCTGATTCTTCTTCTGTATTCTCTAATAATGCTGTGCATACGACATTACAACGGGATGGCTTTGTGTATTTTTGTTGTATTGAGTCACTGTCTGGGGAGTACTTTGGCACCTAACATCAACACGAACAGTTCAACAGAAATTAGTAACGGCGACGGTATGGAAATCGACAGTTTTGTCGGTACACCACTACAAGAAGACGTATCTACGAACTGTAGCTTGATTGCAGGCAACGACAGCACCTCGCAGTTACCTAAAAACTCAACTTCTGTTCAACAAAAATGTCTCAGTGAAGACCAACAGAACCAAACCTCGGCAATAAAACCAAATACTGCTCTATCTATTTGGTTGTCATACATCTTATGCGGTCTTGCGATTTGGTCCATCGTGGGGAATTGTCTACCAATCGCGGCAATCGTCAAGCAGGAGACACTGCACAAACGGGTCTACATTCTGATGGCCAACCTGGCAGCAAGTGACATTTGCACTGGTGTAACCTTACTCTCCGTGTACTGTACGGCTTATTCTTATACTGATCTTGTTCTGCCTGATGTACTGGCGCATTTCTACTTCACAACAGTTCTCCTCTCCGCGCTTACCTCCGCTTACAGTCTGCTGACCCTGACGGCTGAGCGCTACTGGTTCATTGTCCATGGCATGACCTACGTCAACAACGTCACTAACGACCGCTGCCTGATAATGAGCGCTGTCGTATGGGTTTGGAGTGGCATTTTCGCAATGCTGCCGTACTTTGGCTGGAACTGTGCGGTAGAATGTATTCCTCTTTCAAGCGCAAGCTATGCCTACAGTTACCTGGTCCTTGTCTTGGTGCTAGTCTTCATACCGATGACTGCAATCGTGGGCCTCAATCTCGGCGTCTTCTGGTGTCTATGGCAGCAGGTTAGCGCCATCAAGCGGCAAGAAGCCGCAGTGCACGCCCAACACAGAACCAGTAGGAAATCATCAATCACCGTTCTCATCATCACCATTCTGTTTCTAGTAGGGTGGCTGCCATTTTGCATCAGAATCGCCGAAGGCATTGCCTGCAAACAAGACTGCGGCATCAAAGGCCCGCCCAGGATAGGGTTTGTCATCGTAAATTCCGCGCTTAATCCAATCATCTACGGCTTCCGACTGAAGGAAATTCGCCGTGGCGTCAAGCGTCTCTTCTTTGGCCGCGCCGTAAACGCATTGCACCCGAAGAAAAGGACAACTGCATTTGTTTTGACGACGGTTCAAAAATAAAAGCAAATGAATCTGGCCTGCAGATAAAATGTAAATGAATAGGACCATGGACATACAATGCTACAAGCCTACACATGAAACGTTCTACAAATCGCGGCCCATTGACCCAGATAATTTGACCTCAAAACGACCACCGAGATATGAACGACAAAGATATGACATATTCCAAAATGTTTCGTAAAATATTGGGTGATGTAAGGTAGTTCAACAATATGAACGTTATGAAATATGCATGTAAATTTGTTATATCATTTTAGAATTGGTAATTCTAGCCAAGCACAGGAACTGTAGGAAAATACAGATCACTTAATTCACCAATCCATTTTTGCACCTTAAGTCACACGTGTATAATACTGAGATGATACCATCGTTGTTAACAGTGTGTTATTGTATGATGATACAAATGTTGCACAAGAGCTGTATACGGTTTTGAAGCACAACAGAGGAACTATCCATATTCTTGAGTAGCTAAATGTAGCCTTTGGTGCCATTTTGTCATGTCACTGGAACGCAAAGTTTGTAGTACAATGTCTAGTGATAAGTTTCTCTTACGAAGATGCAGAAAAACTTTGTGTCATCTGTTTTATGATATCGTAATAGCTGAAGGAGGTCAGAGTCACATTTGATTGATAGTTGTAGATTCAGTAAACAGTGTATTCAATAAGTCATTTGAAATGTAATATAAGTAACGATAGGCAAAAGGGTAAAATACGTGAGTTAGAGTACTAGAAAAACGTATTTACTCAAAAGACGTCTTAATACATGGACTACGTTTCATCTAAAACGGTGTCAGTTTTCTTCTTTGCACATGTCATTTATTACGATACATGTATATCCAAGATATAACGTAAATAAAATGTGTGTGTGTGTGCATCCGCGTACTTTGCGTGTGTAAAAATAATCATGAATAAATGGAAGAATAAATGAAATTATGTTATACATGCTAGCGTCAGAGACGCCGAGTCCATGTGTGTACATGGATGCGGATAAATGTACATAGTATATTACGTAAACCGACACCACAAACTGTTAGTACAAGAGCTTGCTTAAGTTCATACTCAATGTTCACCTTTACCTTACTTCCAAATACCCCGAATTCTACATTATGAAATGCCCTATAACATTTGTCCCGAACAAAAAGCTTTTTGCCACCAAAGCCCATCACCCTAGCACGTCAAATCTTTCTCTTTAAATTCAATGATAGACTCTTGTATGAACGATAGGACGTTCAAAAAAGTTTAAAGCGTCCAAACAATAGCCCGGTAGCAGGTGTTTATGGATGAAAACGTTAGGGATGTGGGTTTAAGTCTACGTCCTACAAGATCCGGCTGTTGGCAGGTGAAAAACTTTAATTTTGTAATTCTTTGAGTGCACGGGTTTGCTTTCAATTGTTGAAGAAATTCCTAAACAAATTCTCTACGTCATTTGGAAAGCAGAGATATTTGCTGCTGCTTCCGAAGGGCACTTTCTGATAATCCAAACTTTCCTGCACCTGTTCGGTAGACTGTACAACATCATGCAACGTGTTAATGGCAAGCGGGTACATATACAACGTCTCAAATCATGTTGCACGCATTGCTTGGACGGCACTGATACTGTAATTTGGCCAATTTACAACCTTAGAAAAGCGTATGTGAGACAAGTCTTTGCAGGAGACGTTTAATATATCCATCCATTTGGGAGAGTCGTAAAAGGTTTTCTCAGGAAATAGTGAAGATAACGTGTTGTGACAACTCGACACATTCGGTACTTCATCGCTCTTGTTCTCGATCCCTGAAGAGGAATACAGACACCGCCCTGTGCAGTCTGGTGACACCCTGACATTGTCGGTATTTTGTCATTCTTCTTCTGTAATCTGTAATAATGTTGTGCGGAGGACTGTACACCCGGATAGCGTTGTGTATTTTTGTTGTATTGAGTCACTGTTTGGGAGGAACTTTGGCACCTAGAATCAGCACGAACAGTTCAAGAGAAATTAGTAACGATGACAGTATGGACATCGACAGTTTTGTCCCCTTAACAGTTCAAGAAGACGTATCTTCGAACTGCAGCTTGATTGCGGGCAACTACAGCACCTCGCAGTTAGCTGAAAACTCAACTTCTGCTCAATTAAAATGTCTCGGTGAAGATCAACAGAATCAAAGCTCGGGAATGAAACCAGACATTTCCATATTTGTATGGTTTTCGTACATCTTATGCGGTCTTGCGATTTGGTCCATCCTGGGTAATTGTCTACCAATCGCGGCAATCGTCAAGCAGGAGACACTGCACAAACCGGTCTACATTCTGATGGCCAACCTGGCAGCAAGTGACATTTGCACTGGTGTAAGCTTACTCTCCATGATCTGTACGGGTTATTCTATGCCTGTTGTGCCCGAGGCACTGGTCCGTTTTTACTTGACACAGTTCTCCTTTCCGCGCTTACTTCCGCTTAC
>NW_017804464.1:5422362-5430111 GCF_001625305.1 Branchiostoma belcheri
GTTACCTGGTCCTTGTCTTGATGCTGGTCTTCATACCAATGGCGGCAATCTGGGCCTCAATGTTAGCGTCTTCTGGTGTCTGTGGCAGCAGGTTAGCGCTATCAGGCGACAAGAAGCCGCAGTGCACGCCCAACACAGCACCAGTAGGAAATCATCAATCACCGTTCTCATCATCACCATTCTGTTTCTAGTAGGGTGGCTGCCATTTTGCATCAAAATCGCCGACGGCATTGCCTGCAAACAAGACTGCGGCATCACAGGCCCGCCCATGCTAGGGTTTGTCATCGTAAATTCCGCGCTTAATCCAATCGTCTACGGCTTTCGGCTGAAAGACATTCGCCGTGGTATTAAGCGTCTCTTCTTCGGTCGTGCCGCAAACGCATTGCACCCGAAGAAAAGGACAACTGCATTTGTTTTGACGACGGTTCAAAAATAAAAGCGAATGAATCTGGCCTGCAGATAAAATGTAAATGAATAGGACCATGGACATACAATGCTACAAGCCTACACATGAAACGTTCTACAAATGGCGGCCCATTGACCCAGAGAATTTGACCTCGAAACGACCACCGAGATATGAACGACAAAGATATGACATATTCCAAAATGTTTCGTAAAATATTGGGCGATGTAATGTAGTTCAACAATATGAACGTTATGAAATATGCATGTAAATTTGTTAGATCATTTTAGAATTGGTAATTCTAGCCAAGCACAGGAACTGTAGGAAAATACAGATCACTTAATTCACCAATCCATTTTTGCACCTTAAGTCACACGTGTATAATACTGAGATGATACCATCGTTGTTAACAGTGTGTTATTGTATGATGATACAAATGTTGCACAAGAGCTGTATACGGTTTTGAAGCACAACAGAGGAACTATCCATATTCTTGAGTAGCGAAATGTAGCCTTTGGTGCCATTTTGTCATGTCACTGGAACGCAAAGTTAGTAGTACAATGTCTAGTGATAAGTTTCTCTTGCGAAGATGCAAAAAAACTTTGTGTCATCTGTTTTATGATATCGTAATAGCTGAAGGAGGTCAGAGTCACATTTGATTGATAGTTGTAGATTCAGTAAACAGTGTATTCAATAAGTCATTTGAAATGTAATATAAGTAACGATAGGCAAAAGGGTAAAATGCATGAATTAGAGTACTAGAAAAACGTATTACTCAAAAGACGTCTTAATACATGAACTACGTTTCATCTAAAATGGTGTCATTTTTCTTCTTTGCACAGGTCATTATTACGATATATCCAAGAAATAACGTACATAAAATGTGTGTGTGTGTGTGTGTGTGTGCGTCCGCGTACTTTGCGTGTGTACAAATGATCATGAATAAATGGAAGAATAAATGAAATTATGTTATACATGCTAGCGTCAGAGACGCCGAGTCCATGTGTGTACATGAATGCGGATAAATGTACATAGTATATTACGTAAAACGACACCATACACTGTTAGCACAAGAGCTTGCTTAAGTTCACACTCAATGTTCACCTTTACCTAACTTTCAAATACCCCGAATTCTACATTATGAAATGCCCTATAACATTTGTCCCGAACAAAAAGCTTTCTGTCACCAAAGCCCATCATCCTAGCACGTCAAAACTTTCTCTTTAAATCCAATCGTAGATTATTGCATGAACGATAGGATGTTTTAAAAAGTTGTAAGCATCCAAACAATAGCCCGATAGCAGGTGTTTATGGATGAAAACGTTAGGGATTGTGGGTTTAAGACTACGTCCTACAAGATCCGGCTGTTTGCAGGTGAAAAACTTTAATTTTGTAATTCTTTGAGTGCACGGGTTTGCTTTCAATTGTTGAAGAAATAACTAAACAAATTCTCTACGTGACTTGGAAAGCAGAGAGATTTTATGCTGCTTCCGAACGGCCCTTTCTGATAATCCAAACTTTCCTGCACCTGTTCGGTAGACTGTGCAACATCATGCAACGTGTTAATGGCAAGCGGGTACATATACAACGTCTCAAATTATGTTGCACGCATTGCTTTCAAATTGGAGGGCACTGATACTGTGATTTGGTCGATCTACAACCTTAGAAAAGTGTCTTTAAACGAGACGTTTGAAATGTTCATCCTGTTGGGAAAGTCGTAGAAGAAGGGTTTCTGAGGAAATACCGAAGACACGTGTTGTGACAACTCGACAAGTCCGATACTTCATCGCTCTTGTTCTCCCTGAAGGAAATGCAGACACCGTCCTGTGCAGTCTGGTGACACCCTGACATTGCCGGTATTTTTTCATTCTTCTTCTGGAATCTGTAATAATGTTGTGCGGACGACAGTACAACCGGATAGCGTTGTGTATTTTTGTTGTATTGGGTCACTGTCTGGGGAGAACTTTGGCACCTAATATCAACACGAACAGTTCAACAGAAATTAGTAACGATGACGGTATGGACATCGACAGTTTTTTCGGCTCAACACTTCAAGAAGACGTATCTTCAAACTGCAGCTTGATTGCGGGCAATGACAGCACCTCGCAATCAGCTGAAAACTCAACTTCTGTTCAACTAAAATGTCTCGGTGAAAATGAACAACATCAAAGTCCGGTAATGCAGCCTACACTTGTATGGTTGTCGTACATCTTATGCGGTCTTGCGATTTGGTCCATCGTGGGAAACTGCCTACCAATAGCGGCAATCGTCAAGCAGGAGACACTGCACAAACCGGTCTACATTCTCATGGCCAACCTGGCAGCAAGTGACATTTGCACTGGTGTAAGCTTACTCTCCGTGTACTGTACGGCTTATTCTTATACTGGTCTTGTTCTGCCTGATGTACTGGCGCATTTCTACTTCACAACCGTTCTCCTGTCCGCGCTTACCTCGGCTTACAGTCTGCTGACCCTGACGGCTGAGCGCTACTGGTTCATTGTCCATGGCATGACCTACGTCAACAACGTCACTAACGACCGCTGCCTGATAATGATCGCTGTCGTATGGGTTTGGAGTGGCATTTTCGCAATGCTGCCGTACTTCGGCTGGAACTGTGCGGTAGGATGTATTCATCTTGCAAGCGCAAGCTATGCCTACAGTTACATGGTCCTTGTCTTGGTGCTGGTCTTCATACCGATGACTGCAATCGTGGGCCTCAATCTCGGTATCTTCTGGTGTCTGTGGCAGCAGGTTAGCGCCATCAAGCGGCAAGAAGCCGCAGTGCACGCCCAACACAGCACCAGTAGGAAATCATCAATCACCGTTCTCATCATCACCATTCTGTTTCTAGTAGGGTGGCTGCCATTTTGCATCAAAATCGCCGACGGCATTGCCTGCAAACAAGACTGTGGCATCACAGGCCCGCCCATGCTAGGGTTTGTCATCGTAAATTCCGCGCTTAATCCAATCATCTACGGCTTTCGGCTGAAGGAAATTCGCCGTGGTGTCAAGCGTCTCTTCTTCGGCCGCGCCGTAAACGCATTGCACCCGACGAAAAGGACAACTGCATTTGTTTTGACAACGGTTCAAAAGTGAAATCGAACAAACCTGGCCTGCAGACAAAATGTAAATGGATAAGACCATGGACAGACAATGTAACACAATGCTACATGTGGGAAACAAGTCTACAGATGAATCTTTGTACAAATGACTGCCAGAGAATTTGACCTCAACACGACCACCGAGATATAAACAACAAAGACACACCGTATTCCAAAATGTTTTGGCATATATGGGGCGTCTAGACAAACTCTGTATCACAAACATGATCTGCTGCCACATTTTCCACTGTACAAAAGAGCGAGAAGTTGACCTCTCTCAGTGACTAGAACACTTTGTACTAGCCTAGTATAGTACCCTTGTATGTATGTATGTATGTATGTATGTCTAAGTCAAGTAGTGCATCTTTTGTCTCCAATTTTCTATATACATTTGTTATGTGTCTGTTATATCTTGACCTGTACCTAGCCCGTCGTGGCATGAATGTACAATAAAGGTATTTCATTTCATTTCATTGCAATAAATTTGAACTTTATATTAATCTGTTAGATCATTTTAGGATTGGTCATTCTAGCCAAGCATAGGAACTGTAGCAATGTCGATCACTTGATTCACCCATCCACGTTTGCACCTTAAGTCACACGTGTTATTATAGTGAGATGATACTATCGTTGGTAACAGTGTGCATGGTAATAAATATGTTGCACAAAGTTCTATACGGTTTTTGAAGCACGGGAGAGGAACTGTCCAATCTAGAGAAGCGAAAGGTACCTTTTGGTGCCATTTTGTCATGTCATGTCATGTCAAAGTTTGTAGTACATAATGTCTATTCGTTTTCATGTTAAGATACACAAAGCTTTGTGTTATCTGTGTTATGATAACGTAATAGCTGAGGGATCGGAGGTCCGTGTCACATTCAATTGTTTGTTGTAGATTCAGTATATACAATATTGTATTGAATCAGTTCTGAGAAATGTATTATAAGTCTTGATAGGTAAAATAGTAAAATGCATGAAAAATAACAGAAAATGATTGTTTCAACAGGCGTCGTATTACATGATCTATGTTTCAGCTTAAATGCTGTCTGTTTTCTTTTTTTTTCCGCATGTAATTTATTGCGATATATCCAAGAAATAACGTAAATATAAATGTGTGTGTGCGAGTGCGTTTTTTGCGTGACTGTGTACAAATGATCATGAATAAATGAAAGAATGAAATTATGTTATACACGCTAGCGTCAGAGACGCCCAGTCTATGTGTGTACATGTGTTCGCATAAATGTACGTCAAAGCGACACCATACTAACTAACACAATCAGCATGAAAGTTCATCTGAGTTGGTAAATAACATTATGAAAAACTTAAACGTCCACATAGAATCACCGGCACACACAGTGGATCTGGAGGGGGTCAGAATCTTGGATACCGAACAGGATTACTTCAAGAGAGGCATAAAAGAGGCCATATACATCAGGGCACTTCAAGCATAGCTCAACCGGGACGGGGGGCGATATAGACGTCACACAACCTTTGACCCTTTGCTGACGTCACACGTGGGAAAAATCACGTGTCCACAGCATTTGGGTCAGATAGCTGAGGAAGACTGAGTGATTCAGTCGAAAATTTCTGGTAAGTCAAATTTTGAGTTGGAGAACAGTTTAAGTTTTTCATAACACAAGAGCTTACTAAATGTTTACCTTTTATTTATTTAATAACTACGGAATTATAGCATCTTCTCCTTAATCATGCAAATTAGATATTAATTAACACAATGCTATTTTTCAACAAGAGTTCGGCGATCTCATACCTCCATAACATGCTTAGTGCTTTTGTAAATCTTATGCAAGGTGATGACCACCTTTAAATGGCATACATTTACAATTATGCTCAATAGCAAAATTTTCATGTAAATTATTCACATGGACCTGACCTAGTAACATGCGTCACACTGGTGAAATTCTTATCATTCGGCATGGACAAGGTATGATATTGTCGGTTTTATGAAAGCATGACCTCTGACATACCTTTGCTAAATCATTTTAATGTCCAAACAAATCATACATTTTTTTCACTACGATAATGCAAATTATAAGAGCCTCATTTGCATATATTATATCAATTGATCATATTTTCCACCCAAAGACTGGATTATCTTAAGAAATAAGGCTATTCTAGCTTTTCCTCCTTAATTATGCAAATGATATCCTGATTTGAATAAATTACGTTTAGTGATGTTCTCTGAACTTCTAACTATGGCAAGTATTAAATTACAGCAATTATAACCCTAAAATTGTGGCAATTTCACAAGAAATATGCAAATGAGGTCTTCATTTAAATAATTAATATCTGCCAATGTTCCTGTCATTCTCAATTACGTATGTCACAAGTGTTTCATAGCTCTAGCATCGAACAGATTTATAGAATTCCTCATTAATTATGTAAATTGTAACTCAGTAATGCCAAGCATCACTTCAGCTACCCACATACCAAAAATCACGACAATTCGTTAACCAGTTTTTAAATTATCCTCTCTTGACGTTTTTCAAACAAACCGTCCTGCAGTTCCATAACAAGCTGCTAGGAGGACTGAACTCACGTGACTTCTTGCTACCTACAATAAAAAATTCATGACCCTAGCATGCCCAGATTGCGAGGTATCAAAACCGGAAGTTGTGCTGCAGTACCAAGGGAAGCCACTAGGGGGCCCAAAATCTAATAATATAAAGACTTTGTCACACCCTACCAACGCACCAAGTATGAAACAAATCCATCTAGCCGTTCTTGAGTTATTTTGTTTACCAACAGACGAACGGATAAAGGCAACTGAAAATAAAACCTATATGACATGTCATGGAGGTGTTCCGCACTTCTGTATACCCGGGCAACTATCGGCTACGGGGCCGACTAGTGTATGCTCAGTCTGATTCCTGAGTGTGTCCACAACGCATGAACAGTCCGAGGTGTTCTCAATCCATCCCCTCTTAGCAATATGCAATGCTCCCTTACCTTACATAAAGTCGCTGCTGCTACACCGGACTGCTCACAAAGATGTGGGCACGGGCACTTCTCCAACAAGTACTGGGCCGTGCAACAGAACTACCTCAATTTATACATCTCCAAATAGTTCCTGCTCAGCAATTTACAGAGGACAAGTACTCAAGGAACTTCCTTGTCAGGCCCTTCTCTAGCCTGGTATCCAGTCTTACGTGATTGGGGGTGATGGGGTGTTCGGGCAGGTTGTGCCTTCGGGGGCTCTAATAGCTTCCCCCGCCCAGTGCAACAGGCCGTCCCGGTAGGAGCGTTACGCTAATAAGAGACAGACAGTATGCTTGGGGATTTCAATCTCTCGTGAAATACACACCGGGAAACCTATGTGAGGCGGGCGGGACAGAGCTCTTGCGGCCCCGACCACGAATCAGACCGGATACCAGCCTAGCCCTTCTCAGAATCCACCAGCTTTATTTCCTTGTTATTTCGTTTGGGATATTGACAAGAAGCACGGGCTCACAAGGAAGTGAGGGAAGAATTCCAACAGAAATCCCACAGGACTGTCCCTGAACCGATTTAACCTTGAACTTCCTGCTGGGCGCACAGGTTCAAGTTGCAGAGTATTGCCGGCAGCAGGGTTAGTTCAGTAACTGCTCATAGTGGGAGGGACTTTCAAGCTCTCTGTCATGATCACAGTGAGTGGGTACTGCTGATCCACAGTGGCGTCTCATCCCTCGAACATGACATTGGCGTAAAAAACGTTCACTAGTACAAAAAAAAACGATAAAAAGCCTAAAACACGCCAAGATAAGCCTAAACCTAAAACTCTGATTGGAGAGTAAAAATAACCGCTGCTGAGTTGGGTCAAGGAAAAGAGCGAGCAAAGCCCGGTAACAAAATAACTGACGCACTACAGGACTCGCTATACTCTAAGAATAGCTGTAAACACATAAAGGGGGGGGGGGGTGAAACAAATTAGAATGATATTTTTGTAAGGAGGCATGAGATGAGTGTGTACTCCAGTATGTTAGAGAGCTATTTTAATAGTTAACACACACACACACACGCACGCACGCACGCACGCACACACACACACACACACACACATACACACACACACACAGACACAAACACACACACACACAAACACACACAGTATACACACACACACACTAACACACACAGACACACAAACACATATAAACACACATACACACACACACACACACACACACACACACACACACATACAGCCACACACACACACGCACACACACACACACACACACACACACAAAC
>NW_017804464.1:5430131-5465240 GCF_001625305.1 Branchiostoma belcheri
AGGCATGAGATGAGTGTGTATCCNGTANGTTAGAGAGCATTTTAATTAGTTAACTACACACGACACACACGCACGCACGCACGCACGCACACACACACACACACACACACATACAGTCACACACACGCACACACACACACGCGCGCACAAACACACATACACACACAGTATACACACACACACACACTAACACACACACACACACACACACACACACATTATACACACACACACACTAACACACACACATACATACACACACACACACACTAACACATACACACACAAATACACACACACAGAGACACACACACAAACACACACACAAACACAAACACACACACACACACACACACACACACACACCACAACCGTCTAACATGTCTGTTTGTTTTAACCAGGCAATTTTCTCACAGAGAGCAGATGTGGTAATTAGGCAGTTGTACCGGTTTTCCAACAAACATCACAGGACCATCTCAGTATCCATATTCATCTCGTCTTCGCCTGCTTAAATCATCTTCATATCCTGCTTATATCAGTATCAAGCTGCATTTTAAGAAGCCAGAAGCGTGATCTTTACTACAACTATCTAAGGTAATATTTGTCATCTGCACTGGGTTTGCTACTCCGCCAAGATCGTACATCTTATATGTTCTTTCAGTGTGCTGACAGAGTACATTTGTTTGGCAACAAAAAACTGTCATCTGCAATTTCTTAACTGCTAGACTTTGAGACTATCTATATAGAATAAAACACTCAAGTGTTGCTGTTAAACCCATCTGTTAAAGGTAAGAATTCTCGATAGAATTGTAGACTTAAACGTCGTCTGGTACAAACAAAAAAAGTACCCTAGAGATGAGCGTTCTGTGACCTTTCCTCTCGTAACAGTTGATGAAACGACACGATGAAGTTGTCTGTCTGTCTGCTGATTTCTGTCACGCTTGTTGTGGCCGCCATGATTGACAACTCAGAGACCAGAATGGTCCGGAAGCGTCCCGCACAAAAGAGGGATTTAACCGGTACGTATCATGTAGAATCTCTGTCGGTAGAGATATATTTTTACATTTCATCCACACTATGGGTGAAATGTATTGTAATGTTTCTCCTTCTCCTGCCGTTTTCTTTCGGTAAATGGATTAAATATCTTCATTTTTGGACTAAGTGACCTGAAATTTGGTATGGAGGTAAAGAGGTCAAACACCCTCCGATGTTTTTTTTTTTCTTCATTTTTTGGATGTATAAATTTTAAAATGGTTTTATTAGGGTTTTTACCATATATGGTCATGCATGACCATATTTAGCACAAGTGGCATGCATGACCATATTTGGCACACATGACCTACTTTCTCATCAGGCGGGAGATGAGAAAGTCGGTCAGAAAGTAGGTTTAAATCCTTGCTGATTGGCTTCTGGGATAATGTGATCAAACTTATGATAATCAAACAGATACAGTGTTCTATGGAACGACAACAAGCAAATGCAGGACGGTATGGATTGGATAGTGAATAGAAAAACTTGGAACGAGGAACAAGAATGGGTGAAATGTGCTATATTTGCTCCTGAGCAAATGTTGGCCTTTCTAGTCTTTGTTTTTTTCTTCATAGAGTTGTAGAATCTTTCAATGTGACAGTAAGGCCGTGTCTATACGGAATCACCCAAGGCGGTTTACATGTGGTTTACCCCGAAGCCGGTTTCAAGTGGCTCCATCTGAACGCTCCGAAATCACATTGAAAGCGCCTCGATCCCAAGCCACTTCTAGAGGTGGTTTCAAATCGGTTTCCCCGCATCGCGATTTGCGTCTGAACGCAATGTGATTTCAATGTGACTTCGCCTGGTCATGGATTACGGAGTGATATTTCCTTTTTTATATGCAATACCAACTTTTACGTGGCAGCAACTTAAAGAGCAGTAATGGTCAAATAATGTGTCCGTTCTAGGGCGAGCTTCACCGCCTCTGGCGGGACCACGTCGGCATTCGGTCGAGATATACGCTGGGAGGGGGGCATCAGCAAGCAGGTCGTTGACCTCTGACATTAATAACACGCCGCCTTGCGTGTTATCATCAAACAGCAATAAATGTAGCTCAAGCGCATTATGTTCGGACACGGTTTCGCAGGTGTGTGTGGCACGTGGACCAGATGTCAGGAATGTGAGTTTCCCGAATCGCGGTTTGGGTGATTCCGTATAGACACGGCCTAAGTTAGGCTTAATTAAGCCCCACCCCCCCTTTCCCCAAGGCCTTTAATTTTCTATTGAATGCATTATCTGTCGAGAGGACAATGCTTAGGCAGAATCAGTGAGAATTTTACAAAATGATTTCAATGATTGGATTTCTTTTTTTTTTTTAGAAGAAGAAACGAGGGAGGCCTTGGAGCATTCGAAGTCACTCCTGGAGATACTTGATGAGAAGGATGAAAAATTAGCCACACGGGAGCTTAAGTTGGGCTTAAAGTAGGGGGGATGGTGTGAATTTACATACCAATGGCAAAAAAATTCACTACCCGGAAAAATATGGCGGTGTTAGAATACGCGGTGGTATTTTAAGACTTGACGACATAAATGGAAATTTGATATGCTATATTTATATGGACCTTAATTCCAATCCTGTCCGTAGCTCTTGGCTCTATACGAAAGGCGTTACCAAATAACATCACCTTGATAGATAAAACCCACCAGCAAACCTATACTGCAACCTAGCATGCATGCAAAGCATATCATTGATAACTCGGCTGTCAATCACAATTAGCAGATTAACCAATGATGGTGTGGAAATTAGTGGTTTGACAAATAAACGAGTTGCTGCGTGCCTATCAATGTTTGCATTTTTATGTTTTCATTTTTAGTTACTTCATATAGATCAACGGAGGTAGAAGGAGCTATAAGATCGGTTTAGTATGTACAGTCTTCTGTATCTGTATCTGTTTAGTATAGCCAGTATAACCGCCCTGCGGCGTAACACACCAGCTAGACAGGCACGCGGCGCGGCGGCAGCTGGCTTTATCACAACGAACGACTTGTTACACTCAATCTTTGCACATTTAATTGCAGGAGTTGTTTAAAGCTTTCTAGTAATAATGCCCCAACTGTGCTTGGTGGAAACGAGTTCCAGTCCACGATAGTTCTGGGGAAATACGAGTTTAGAATAGCAACACACGCTAAATTTGCTTTTAAGGGCATTATGATCGTTTCGGCAGTAGAATGACCATCGTCTGTTCCACGATGAATAATTTACGCCCGTGATAATGTTTCGCCTCGGGGCTTTAAACACATCGACTGTAGCGTGGTATCCAGTCGTATCGTGGTAGGGGCGGTTTTTCCTCGGGGCTGCAGGTGCTCTTTCCCCGCCCGGCTCAACTAGGTTTCCCGGTAGGTATTTCACGATGGGAGATTGGTATTCGTGGTGGGGCAAATCAACTCCCCTGGCGTGCCATCTTTATTAGCGTAACGGATCCTACCGGGCGGCCTGTAGGTACTGGGCGGGGGAAAACTATTAGAGCCCCGAAGACACAGCCTGCCCCAGCTACCATGCCCCAGCCACAATTGACTGGATACCGGGCTACATCGACTGTCGATAGCAGCAGAAATGCTATTACAAAAAAAGAAGAAATATGGCGTCAAATACCCTGATTACAAACTACCTGTCAGGTAAATATTGAGGACAATGCGTCGTTACCAGGCATGCGGCCTGCTCATGAATAATGAATGAAGACCTTTATTGTACACACATACCCACTGGGTTAAGTACAGGTCACAAAAAAGGATGGAATACAGATAACGTTACATACATACATCGTCAAGTAGCTACAATCAAGTAAATTCGGTTTCTTCTCGTTTCTTAGTATAATGGCAAAAATGTAAGAACAGATATGTTTCAATGCAGAAGGTTTGTCTAAGCTCATTAGAAATATAAATTTATCTGTACAGCTTAGATGTATGAGGAAGGGGAACATAGATTGTATCAGATTATAAAGATCTAGTCTCTCTTTGTGGTATAGTTTACATTCTGTTACAAAATGTTTATCATCTTCGATTCTTCCTAGATCACAGTACCGACATATTCGTTGTTCTAGGGTAGTGCAGTTACATGTGTATGTCTACCGGTTTCGATGTGTAATTTGTGGCACCTAATTCGGAGTTTTGTGACGGCAGTTCTGTGCCGTAGATTATCAATATTCAGGTACTGTTCTTCAGTATAGGTGGATTTGAAAATTCTGTAGGACCTCAGCTTGTTTTTGGTAATAATATATGCGGTGGCCTTTGCTGTATCATGGCCACTGAGATATGCTACGTTGTGAAAGGTGATTGGCCCATCTTCTGTTTGGGGCGAAAATAAACATTAATTTGAATATCATCGTTACCACAGTTCTTTTAAAACAGTATTCCTTTATCGATGAAACTGGTGTATCGTTCAGTGATCACTACCAAAACAGTTCCTTAAATTTGTATCTTTATTGAATGAATGAAGACCTTTATTGTACACACATACCCACTGGGTTAAGTACGGGTCACAGTAAAAGAATGGAATACAGATAACGTTACATATATACATCGTCAAGTAACTACTATTAAGTAAATTAAGTAAATTTGGTTTCTTCTTGTTTCTTAGTAATGGCAAAACGGTAAGAACAGGTATGTTTCAATAATCATGCAAAGAAATAAGATCTTGAATACGTGTGTATTGGTTCTATGTATTTGTTTTGTGTAATAATTACTTGCACGTGAACCACTGTGTTGTATTGTAACAGCCCCAGTCAGCTGCATACCATCAACATTAACAAGCTGTTGCATTTTGCACGGAAGACTCAGAAATGGTGGGATACAGTATCGGCCCTGTGGGATGCTATTAGGCTTACGATAAGCACTTAGGATATCTAGCAGTGCTGAGACATTCACTTAAGGTCCTAGATCGTCTTCGAAGACTTACTAGTAAAGGTGAGTTGTGTATTTTTCTGACGATTTTCTTTTAAGGTCTCATTGAAAAATATTTACAGTGTGGAGATATGTAAACATTGTTTATCATTCAAGCTTAGCGTGATAAATAGAAAAAAAAATATACATGTACTAGTTGAGGTGATTCCTAATATGCTTTGCTTACGAATTGCATATTAGTAATGGTATTTTTTAATCTGGAAAAAGGAAATATAACAATAATTATTGAGTCTAAATTTTCTTCAAGGCCCTCCTAACGTAAAAGAACTGCATGTAAAAAAAGTACCAGGTCAATATTTATTTATTTTTATTTATTAATTTATATATTTATTACTATTCACCTTATAGCCATGTATATGGAAGACATGGTGGACCTAAGTGCGCCTTTTCAAGGCCGCCATGCCGACAATATAATATACATACGCGGATGCATTGTTGGTATAACCTTAATACGCAGGGTGTGGCCGATGAATGCAACCGGTTGTGTTTTTTTGTATCGCCCACCCCCACCCCTCTCCTTCAAAACATTACAACCCAAATGTCAAAACATAATCAATTATTCCGTAAATAATTTCATCAGGTTCGTAAACGAATGAATAGCAAAGTTCCTTGATCACAACCATTTATTTTTCACGAGTGCACTGTGAACCATGTAACCCCTCTAGTGCACTATGCACCAAATAACAGTCTAGCGTCAGTGCACAGCAAACCAGTCAGAATTGCCCTGATGAAGATGTCAGACGGTCATCGAAACGTCGGCTCGTGAAAAAATAAATTGTTGTGATCAAAGAACTTTGCTATTCATAATCAATTATTAGTTTTTACATTTTGTTATGAAAGCAACCTGTTGATACACTACGGAATAAATGCAGCGTGTGGGCTACACTCGCCGTAGGTTGGTGAAATTCTGGTGCAGTAAAATAATCTAGCAAACTGTACCAGAGCTAACAACCTACAACATGTAAAATTTAAGATTTTATACCTCCGGGCTTTTTATTGTATATTTTTATATAGGGTTTTAAGCAAAGAATTTATCGAGACCGGATACCCCTCTGTGTGAGGGGTCATATACGTGGACCAGACCGAGAATAGCTTAAACACGACAAGGGTCATCGGTCGCGACCACTTTCACACTCAAAGGGGTGTTCTGGGGCCACCAAAAGGCACCATTTTCACGCCCGAAAACACATATACAATAAAAACAAAAGATGCATCATCTGCAGCCCAACAGCAAAACATATACCGAGTCTCAAAAGAATTCGTCGTGGGAAACAGCTGCGAACATGAAAATCTAAATCTCTCACAAAACCCTTCCGCGGAAGGATGTCTCCTCCCCCGAAGCTAACAACCTACAATAATCTAAGACAGCCGTTTTAAGACCGCCTTTCTTTAAATTAAAAACGTATTCTACAAAATTTTGATACCTTCCACTTCGAAAACCTACAGAGCAATTGGAAGGAAATGATACTTAGTAAGGTTAAAAACACTTTGAATACAACACCAGGTTAGGCAACTGAAATTGAATCGCACTAAAGAATTCCCAGAAGTGCTATCTGTATGTATGCGTTTTATCATTAGGCCACAGCAAGTAAATTTTATGGATGGCATCCTCCACAGACTCCAAATCTAATGCGAGTGGGCAAAAAAACAAGGCGGGCCGAAAAAAAAAACAAGATTACTACATTTTAAAATTTTGACTCAATCATTGTACAAATGGTTTTGATTCATTGGGAACATCACATATACACAGCCAACATCACATATCACTGCATCAAAACATTAAATCAGAGCCTTTTCTTGTCTCCTCTCTTTATAGTTATCTGTCATACACCTTCCGGCTTGTCAACAGACATCTTTGCCCATTTTCGGCATGTTGACCACTGTCAGAGGGCAACAAAATTTCTCTTTTTCTTTTTTTCCGAAATCAGGCGAAAATTAATGCGCGCGCTGATGTCATCCAAAAAAATTACTTGCTGCGGCCTTACATACAGGGTATGTCAATATAACTATTGTTGGGGATAATGTGTATTATCATACGCTTTAAAAAGAGGGAAAAAATCTTCAAGACCTAGATTAGTTTATTCTCTAGTAGTTGTTAAGATTTTTTTTGGTTATTCTGTTATCATTGTATCCTATGTATCATGTTACTCAGTATGATGTACATGTAACATCACACTCTGATGTATGCATTTAGCCCCATAGGCATGAACATGCAAACAGAGATTCATTATATTAGGCCACACCAAGTAAATTTTATGGATGACGTCTTTTGGACACCCTAATTCTAATGCGAGAGGGCGAAAAAAAACAAGAAGGGCCCTAATAAACAAGATGCCTAGATTAGAAATATACTAAGAGACGACGAATGTTAGGACACAAATTGAATGAGGTGAATTGAATGTGAGGTGAGGTGAGAGGGATTGAATCAAAACAGCAATAAATCAGGTGGAATAGCAGTTGTCGTTCTGTCCTGTTTCTTTCATCACATTTTTGCAGGCCTGCAGAAACAAAGCATGTGCTCTTTACCCATTTCACGTTACGGGTTTCACGTCAATCTAACGATTTGCGGCACTGTCGTGACTCTTTGGTCATAGTTACAGGAAGCGGAATTTCTTGTTTGTTTTTTCTAGGAACTGGCCAAAATCAATGCGCGCGCGGACGTCATCCATAAAATTTACTTGGTGTGGCCTTATGACACCCTCCACCATTGTACATACGGATTTGTAAGTTAAATAAAACGGGATAAGAGTAGGTTTGGTGTAGTTTTATCAAGTTACCAGTTTACTATGCAGACGATCGTAAATTGGACTGCGACCCGAACAGCGTGGTTAGATAAATAATAGATGAGGTCTTTGGATGATATGTTCTCTTTCAATTGTAAGCTTAAGGGTGACACGCCACCCATTGGGGGGTTTTCAGTAACAACAAACGTGTAATTTGTTATACATAGATACCATTATACTGGTACGGGAGAATTGATGTTACAAGGAT
Organism: Branchiostoma belcheri; assembly: GCF_001625305.1. NCBI lineage: Eukaryota > Metazoa > Chordata > Leptocardii > Amphioxiformes > Branchiostomatidae > Branchiostoma > Branchiostoma belcheri. Next base: position 5,438,052 of record NW_017804464.1, read on the forward strand.
AGAGTGCAAATAAAGAAGCTGGGAACAAGATGGGTCGAAAAAATACTGTATATATGCTGGCGTCACATAGCAAACAAAATAGCCCGCACGAAGAGTGTAAAGCTCTGAAAGACATTTTGTTGCCAACAATAATAAACTGGTGGCCGTACAAACTACTAAGTACATAATACCAGCCCAGAAAATAACAAGAGACAGCCATGCATTCAAATACCAGAGTTATCAACCAAGGATTGAGGTGTTCAAAAATTCATTATTTCCTATAACAATCGCAGAGTACTAGTGGAACTAGATATGGCGTCGGGTGGTGTAGTGGATAGAGCAATCGACTATGAACCGGGAGACCCGGGTTCGATTCCGAGTCGTACCCGGTACATGTCTGAACATGCGCCCCGACGTTGTGCCCTTGGGAAAGGCACTTTACACGACTTTCCTCACTCCACCCAGGTGTGAATGGGTACCTAACTTCGGTTGGGGAAAGTCGTATTGAGGTCACATTGTGGCGCCGAATGGCAGCCGCACAGACCCTTGCGACAAATATGTGTATCATGTGTATTATTTGATTGTTGTAATTGTTGTGATTTGTATTGATTATGTAATACCCTGCATCAATTCAGCCGTATACAGGCTGCGACTGCACGGGTACTGTTTGGACAATAAAAAAAAACTCGCTGTCACCAAGTACTGTACATGTAGGGGCATTGTCATTAATTTGGAAAGCTTTAAACAATGTACAGAATAAGATGTCCAAAGGTTAGGTGTAACAAGTCGTTCGGTGTAATATAGCCAGCTGCCGCCGCGCCGCGTGCGCCTGCGAAGCTGGTGTGTTACGCCGAATGGCGGTTATACCGGCTATACAGATACAGATACAGAATAAGGCCGGTGTCCTCTCTGACAAGATGCCCTAGAAATCAGCCCATGCATGTTTGCAGGTCCCCGAGCCTCATACAATGTAACAGGCTAGCCTTCCAGGGCGACAAATACCCTGGATTCCCTGGGGATGTTGAAATTCAGTGACATTCTAGTTTCTTTGTTGTTTGTTTGTTCGTTTGTTTGTTTAAATGCAACAGTGCATAACAAGTGGCAACCAGGCAGCAACAAGGCTGGTAGTGGCTACCACTGACACATAAGCGCATAAATACAAGGCATATCAAAATACAATATTACTTAGTACATACAAATTCAATTCAATATTATACAATAGCAATATACATACAAAGCACATACAAATTCAATCAATACAGAAGCAATACAATACAAATCGATAAAATGATCAAAGTTGAAATGGAAGGATTTTTATTTTTAATTTCAATTCTAGCTATCCATGCATTTGGCTAAAAGTCATTGACAGTTTTGCGCTTTTTTTTCTAGTGGTATGCATGACATTTAGGGTTGCAAGTAGTGAGTCCTCGTGGATGTTTCACTGGTCGTGCGTTCCATGTCATCTCCCCAGACGTCTCATTACGGACAGTTATTCCCAAGGGTTTAATAACTTCATTATTTATTATATCTCTGAATTATGTTGCCCTCATATAGTGGTCCTTCCCGGTATGAGTGGATCAGAACTATTCTGTTCTGATAAAGAAGAAGTGTGGCCTTGTGACGACTCAATTCCTTATAAGGCCATGTTGATTTGATTATATGGATGACATCCTCTGGGAGCCCCAAAACTGATGCGCGCGTGCGAATAAAAAAAAAAGTTTTGCAAAAAAAAAGTTGTTTCATTATGAAATTTACGTGGTCATGAAGGTTGAACAAATGGGACAGAATATGGTTTGGCGAATAATCTACTCTTCGAATTCATTTCTTTACAATTTTGTGTTTTTTCGTTTGATTTTGGCATTCTACGACATTGGTATGTTTTTTTTTTTTGTAACTTATGGTATATTTTTGCTCATTTTGCAACTGTTTTGTACGATTTACAGTATGGTTGAAAACTTTTGGGTTTTTTTGGAAACGGACGAAAATTCATGCGCGCGCGGATGTCATCCATATAATCAAATCAACATGGCCTAACAAAAGGGACAAGGGCAATTGTAATGAGCTGGATTTGGGGACATAATCATGTCCTTGGTGCTGAAAATATTTCGCTGACGGAAGTCAATCTTATAGATTATCACTACATTCTAAGCAACGTCAAGGAGTTCATTATAAGATAGTAAAAAAGTATTGGGTTGTATCTTATGAAAGACGTGTTTGCTTTATATTGCATATATATTTGTACACATTTATGATAGTGATTTAATATATACGTTGTAGAGTGTTTACATTTGTCATCTATTCCTGTAAATGCATGGTGGTACTTTCTCTTTAAAACACATCTAGTTTAATGATTCCACTAACTTTATTGCCCTTCTATATGCTTCAGAGCCTTGGGAGGGGGGTACCATAGTTTTGTTACCGTTGTAGTCCAGTCTTTGCAAATGTCAGGCTCAATTTCAACTAGTCAAATTCTAATATTTTAAATTAAAGACTTGGTGACGTGCCAGATCGATTCTTCTGTGCTTCCAATTCCACAACGGCGATAAGTTCAAAGGTCAACCTGTGCAAATCAGCTGACGTTAAGGCCCCACCATCTTAATTTTATGGATGACATCCTCTGAAGACCCTCAAACTAGTGCGCGCGGGCGAATAAAAAAAGCTTCCGGCCAAAAATAAAAATTCTACTAAAGCACATGATTACAAAGCTGGTATTGTGAAATTGCAGCAGTACATAGTGACGTATACGACAAGCCGGTACATGCTGGCTTTTTGTGGAATTTATGAATCGGCACCACTGTACGTATGTACTGAGTTCTTAAGTAGTGGAGCTTCGGTAGCCTGGGTGTCATCTTCTAGAGTTACCACTGCATTGTCGCTAACTACCACGGACAGCCCAGACCTAGCCAGAGTAAGACCAGAGCCTTTTTGAGGCGAAAATCAATGCGCGCGCGCATGTCTTCCATAAAATTACGTCGGTGTGGCCTAACCGCCACCTGGTGTCGTGCCGTCCCTGGCAGTTATGAGCCTTTTGTTTTACCAAATGGCTGCCAATACCGCGACATCCCCAAACGTATCATTTCATTAACCATCCATCCCTTTTTAATCCCACTAAGCAGAGGCAGGCGGAGTAGAAACATGGGCGGCGCGCAGTCCACGGTACAGGAGGGCTTCCACAGCCTGATGGAGCGGCGGGAGGGCGATTCGGCAGCGGGGAGACCCCCCAACCCCATCGGCAGCTTCCGCGTGGGCATCTCGAGGGAGATCGACCAGGATTTCACCGACTACAGCCAGTACGACTTCCCGTTCGAGAACCTGGTGCTAGAGGGTGGTGGAAACAGGGGACTGGCGTATTTCGGAGCTTTACAGGTACGATATACACAGAGAGGCAGATTGACTGATGTATAATCGATAAACAATTCGGCTGGTGCACTGGCGGTCGAGATCGAAAATATGGTATTGTTTATATCCCTGGGCCTACATATATAACATCTGATTGAGCCAAGTAATACTGGTATTCTGACATTATACCAAAAGACTGGTAGTTTGTGCAAAGAGAAACTTTGAAATCAGACATATATCTTTATAAAGGCTGTAACGTACTGTTAACAATGATTTTCATATTACCACTTTGGGTACGAGTAGATGAACTCATATATAAACCCAAATAAGCAGGCCATATACACCTATATTACATATTGATGACATGAAGGACAATGGCAAATTAAAAAAAAAAGATCAAACACTCAAAGGCGTGCTGATGAAAAGCGTATACCCTTATCCTATATGCAATAATTAACAATATCATAAATCTAAATTGCAACATTGATAAAGACTGGAATATCTAATTAATCAAAGACGCTTATTAAAACTATATATGTATACATACTGTTTTGATGGATATGTTAAGTCATTCAATGTAATTTCCCAAACGTCCTATGTAATTACTATACCTGTTTCAGGGCTCGAAATTCATTTTTTGGAATAGGTGCACTGGTGCACCCAACCTAAAAAATTGAGTGCAAAAAATATTTTTGGTGCACCATGTAGGAAAAAAAATGTCAAAAACTATAATTATGTTTCATTTCAAGAAAAGTACTATAACAGTGATTGTATTATTTTTTCTGACACTTAGATGTTAAGAATATGAAAAAAGTGAAGTAGGAGCATCCTATTTTTTTTTAAAGAATATGCTGTAACTACTACACATTTAACATCTTTACATATGTTAAACCTAAGAAAATATTTGGGTGCACTGGTGCAACCACAGAAAAAAACATTGGGTGCACAGCTCCAAATTTGGGTGCACTAAGGTGCAGATGCACCCAGTATTTCGAGCCCTGTGTTTGAAATGTTGACCCAGATTCCAAAATGTATTAATGACGGTAGGTAGTATTTATGAGGTTGCGTAGTGCCCCAAAGGGTTTTAATACTAACCTACAACAGGATCCAAATGGATGTGCATAGTAGAATTTACCCAAAATAGGTTCAATAATTGGTTATGGGAGAAAGCCATAGGAAGGCCATGATTTGATAACTTTTAAGAGTTTATGTTGATTTTTTGGCACAAAGGGAGGCACCGGAAGCAACACCTCTTTAGTTGAAGGTAAGGCCACACCAATTTAATTTGTTGTTTCTCGGATTCGCCCTGTCCATTTTTTCTGATATGCCAAAAAATATATTTTTTTGGTTCGAAATCAACTTCAAATTGCTCAATAAAAGACATATTTTGGCCCCAACGGTTGAAGAAATTCCTTTCCTGCCTAATTGTTAAAGTTGTTCAATGTAACAGTGCAATTTTGTTTCATTAAATGTTCAAAATCTATTGTTTTAATTATATAAACCAGCCTGGTATGTTCACTTCATGGCTCATATTGTAACATTTCCGTCTATAATGCGGTACCTTGGCCTGTTTTTTTCACCCTGTCACTCCATATTTTATTCTGAAAAAATCCGAGAAACAACAAATTGAATCGGTGTAGCCTAACAGCCAATTCCACTATTCTGTTATGTCGGTGAAGGTTAGGCAACCAGGTAAAAAGATACGCCAAAAACAGTTACTCATTGCGGCAACGAGATATTATTTTGGAAACTGTCAGACGTTTCAGGTAGCATCCACTACCTTTCGTCAGTGACACTAGAGACTTGCAAGAGAAAGGCAGTGGATGGTACCTGAAACGTCTGACCGTTTTCAAAATCATATCCAATTGCTTGAGTAACTGGTTTTTTTTGGTGCCCTACACTACCAAAGATGCTTTTTCTTGTTTTTCTTATTGTCATGGGAAGGAAAATTTTCTTTGGGGGAGAATAATAAGAGAGAAAAATAAGAAAAAAAAATTCTTTATACCTACGTTCTTGCACCAAGAACAATATTCTCATTTTTCTTAAGAGGAGATAATTTTTCTAGAATAGGCATCTTGATTTTTCATCAGTAAAGAAATATTCTGTTACTCTTTTCCCTCTACTCTATTACTCTTTACCGTGTTCAACGCCATTTATATTGCTTGCCGCCAAAAGCTGAATAATATCACGGTGTCAAGAACCCTGATTGCAAAAATGGAGGGCACCATATGCTACGGTTTATACGGGCCTAGAACCTACATAACTCTTTATTTGCTGTGTGTTGTAGTTATGTGTAGTATTCGATAAAATACAGCCCTTCGTTATTATGGCTTCACCACAATGTGGTGAAGACATATTGTGTTCCCTCATGTTTCTTTTTCTCCTCCTTCTCCTGCCATTTCTTTAAATGGATTCATCTCTGCCATTTTCCGGCCAAATAACACGAAATTTGGCATGAAGGTAGAGTGGGCAAATACCCCGATGCGGTTTTTTCATTTTTTTGAAAAATTGTTTTATTTGCTTTTTTTGGCCATTTTCAGGCAAAAAATATACATTTTGAGATCTGGTTCCCAGGTACTAAAACCAAATGACCTGAAATTTGGTATGGGGATACCTTGGACATATGTCTACAAAAAGCCATTCAAGCTTTTGACATACACCACTTTAAAATTGGGAAAAATAAGGCTTTTTGGCTATTTTCGGACCAAAAATGTACATTTTTGGCTCCTGTGCCCTAATATTAAATCCGAATGACCTGAAATTTGGTATGGGAATACCTTGGACACATGTCCAAAGAATGTCATTCACGATTTTGACATACACCACTTTAAAGTTATGTAAAATAGGGCTTTTTGGCTATTTCCGGCATTGGAAGGTTCCATTTCTGCATGGGGGTGTAGACTATTGGCAGCCATCGTAGGATAGATCCATTTTCGGTATGGGGGATAGGGTGAAGCCATCTGCTGCATTTGCTCTCAAGCAAATGTCGGCCTTTCTAGTTTTTTTTAGCTTTTACGCGTATTAACATGCCATTACTGCAATGCTTTGGCGAAAGGCTGTTCAGCAAAATGGGGGCCTGTTAGGGGGGGGGGTGATAGTAATTACGAATTGCGCAAAATTTTCGCCCCGATTACGAGTTACGTTATTAAATTCTCAGAGCAGGTTACGACTTTACGCTTTGCCGCTAATGTACTGATTACGAATTGCGGCGATTTTTGGGGGAGGCTGCCTACGGATTACGAGGCCCGATTACGCCTTCCGAAAAAGGCCATGCAACCGTAACCACCCAAATGCGATTGGTAACAGATTTGGATTCGGTAGCGAGAAAGAAATATAATTCCTTTTATACCAAAACAATTATAGATAATCACTGAGGATACCGTGATGATTGTGGAACCTCATTGATTTCTAATGGCAGAGTACAGCTAAGCCATAAAAAGGATTTACATAATATAAGTATTGCGTTGACTGCAGAAATTGAATACCTCAACAATTGCATGCCACATTTAAGTCAAACTTGGTTAGTATAAAGGTAACTCGCTACTAAAATTTAATTTGCAAGAAAAAGGACATCTGATATTTTCTCAGGCTGCAGTGATTTAGTAACTTTATTAATTATCAGGCCACACCGACTTAATTTTATGGATGACAACCGCGCGCGCATTGATTTTTGCCTGTTCTCAAAAAAAAAGATCGCGTCTGGCCTGGCTGTAGGCTTGGGTAGTCCATGGTAGTTAGCTACAATACGGAGCCGGTGGTAACAATGGAGGATGGCACCGATGGCACCAAAGCTCCACGGCTCAACAACTCAGTACATACGTGCCGATTCATGTATTCCACAAAAAAACATCATGTGCCGGCTTGTCGTATACGTTGCTATGTACTGCTGCAAATTCACAATACCAGCTTTGTATTCCTGTGGTTAAGTAGCATTTTTATTTTTGGCCTAATTTTTTTATTGGCCCGCGCGCACTAGTTTGGGGGTTTTCAAAGGATGTCATCCATAAAATTAAGATGGTGTGGCCTTATAATCTATGCAGACAAAAATGCATTAAAATCAGGTCGCAAATACGATAAAAATTACAATCGACGTATCTAAATCCCGATGAACAGGAACATTATTAGTATCCAAAATCTAAACTCCTTAGTATAATTTTGTCAAAACGGACAGTACAAATTCAATCCAGGCCATGCACTGCCATTTAAAACGATAATCTTACAATACAATAAAATATTTACGATGTTCATACAGATTTCAAGGTTTAGAAAAATCACACTCAAAATCTTACTTGGAATTTTAGAATGTTGATTGGCACTTGTAATACACACATGCGTTGTGACGATAATAAAGATTAGATAACGTAAGATGGAAGACCCTTTCGATGGCCCCAAAGTGATGGTATTTGTTACGTTATACGGACACGCGGCACAGAACTTCTTAGGCCTAATGTTGTGTTTCCTGTCACCAGACTGATCCTGTATCTTGCTAGCCTCTTTTGGGAGGATCGACCACTGGCAAAGGCCAAAGTTCGATCTTATATCTGAATTTCAAATGATTGTTCTTGCATTTCACACTGTATTTGAAATTATGTGCCCTATGTGTTTTGTCCTTATATGTTGACTCTCTAATATCAGCTTTGCTGCCTTTAGAGTCAGTGTAATGTCTTGTTGCAGTTTTCAATAGATAAATAAATAAATAAATAAAATAAATTTCAAATCCTCTGAAACGTTATTTGGCACATTTTCAGAGACAGTTTTTATGAAGTAAATCGAGTGAAATATTTTTGTCTCTGTCCAGCAAGCAACGGGGGGACTGGTACAGGAGACAGCATTGGTCCTTGAGCAGCTTTCAATTTTTTTAATTATTATTGTTGGAATTGTTCAGCAAAAATCCATAAAATAACAAAATCCCTACCAAACGACCCTTTTTTTCAGATCCTTAACCGGTAACACGACATTTGTTTTTTGCTAGGCCGCGCAAATACAATGAGGTTAAGGCTGTATCCAATGAGAGGCGGTTGAAGATATTGATCGGGCAATTGTATATGTATGCAACTTCATGGTTTTAATTATGATGATAGTTGTTATGTTGAAATATTTTAGTAATGGTAATATCATTTTTACACTTGGCCGATAATTTGCTCGTTCGATGATTTATTAGTACCTTGTCTGACGTGTGACCTCAACGTGTATGCAAATTTGTAGTCATATGTGTATATTTGTACTGTGTGTGTAATGTGGAATGTGGAATGAGCCCTGGAAGATTAGCCCTAACGGCCCGGGCTAAAGGGTATCGTAATAAACTGAAGTGAATAATACATAATCATTGGGTTTATCTGGCGCGCTATAAGGTTCTTAGGCATTCGTGTCAATAGAATCGACACGAACAATAAATTTGCATCCCGTAATCGTGAATTCATCCGTTCCTGTGAGACATTCTGGTCCATTTACGACTGAATACTTCGCGTTTAGTAGAAAATCTTTACAGAACAGTTTAAAGGATTCTAACTCGCCCAGTACATTACGTTTCACAGGGAGTAGACAGTGAATAGAGGGTCGTATTGATTTTAACCAACCCGTAGAGCTATGATCTTCCTGATCTTATATCGTATTGGCATCTGCATGGAGGGCCAAAATGTATTCAATATTTAAGTGTATTTAAGTCGATAGAGTCTGACATATAAGCAATCTCTATGTCAATATATTGGTTTGCTGTGTTTCTAAGTACTAAATATAGAACATATATCTTGTACCTATTTTGTGTTAATTTGTTTGCTTGTCCCTTAATACATTGCAAGTTAAATGTAAATGTAATAAATGTATGTAAATAAGAGATTGTAAAATTAATAGGATTTGGGAGAGTCCACTGGACAAACCTTTAGGTTTCTTGGGCTCTCCAGCATATATTTGCTTGTATATAATTTCATTTTATACTGTTATTTTTTTATGTGCAAATGACAATAAAAAAATAAAACAAAACAAATATTTAGCACTGCCAAGTCGAAATTTAAAAAGCCTACAGATCAACAACAGAAACAATTAATTTCTCTCTAGTACATTGTACTTTGTAAATCCGTGCATTTATCCCCCCGGGGAATGAACATGCAATAAAGTTTCAGTTATTCGTTTTAGCACCTACATGGTTGCTGAGAGAGAATAGGTGATCACGCATACGTTATCACATATTGATTTTTACATATGGCCTGGTGGTGTTCGATTGAAAGACATTTTGTCCCCAACATATTTCTTTTTTTATCAAATTTACATGTCGTACCTTTGGAGAATTTTCTTCCAATTTCAGTGTTATGAATATATGTGAGATAGTAGCGATGCTAGAAGCTACCCATTTGTCTTATGCTATGACTCTTTTAATCACTATTATTAGCATTTCGACTTTTCCCTTTTGCTTGCCTATACCATGGATGTTTTTTTTTACCTCCATGCTTATACTTCTTCTAAATTTGCGTCACTCGTAACTAAGCAATAGCCAGTTCAAACTTGTAGCAAAGACTCTGACGAAAATGTAAAATATTATATTATTCCAGATCCGAATTGATATACATCGATACGGTATCCCCACCTGCCTCAATTAATTACCGTCGTAATCAATCTACATGGCCGTCTTAAAAATAATGGCCGATCCTGCTCTAATGTAAACAATAGTCAGTTCAAATTTGCGGCAACGAAGAAAATGTTAAATATTATATTATTCCAGATCCAAGTTGATATACATCGATGAGTAGTGTCCCCACCTGCTACAATATATTACCGTCGTCATCAATTAACATGGTCGTCTTGAAAATAATGGTCGTCCCCGGTCGAATATAAACAATAGTCATTTCAAACCTGTGGCAACAACTCTGAACAAAATGTGAAATATTATATTATTCTAGTCCCAAGTTGATATACTAGTACATCGAAGAGCGATGTCCCCACCTGCTTCAATGAATTACCGTCGTAATCAATCAACATGGCCGTCTTGAAAATAATGTCCGATCCTGTTGTAACATAAACAATAGATAGTTCAAACCTGTGGCAACGACTCTGACGAAAATGTGAAATATTATATTATTCCTGATCCAAGTTGATATACATCGATGAGCAGTGTCCCCACCTGCTACAATATATTACCGTCGTCATCAATCAACATGGCCGTCTTGAAAATAATGGCCGTCCCCGGTCTAATAGCACGGGTCATTGAGCAATGGCAGAATGGTGTCAGGCGGAATAATCCTGGCTTCAGCTGATTTCACAGACTGAATTGTGTCACTGAGGAATAATTAAGAAGAAGTTTTATTGTAAATTCGTGCCCGTAGGCTAATTGCAAATCATAAACATACAACAGTATTGAAACAGATTATATTGTTATACAATAGTATCTACATGATGAAAAGTAGTTGACTAAAACTATAGCTATGTCTGAAGGGTTTGACTTCTCTTTTGTAAACCATGGAAGACGTAATGTCCCACCTTTTCTAAAATTTGTGGGTTTTGGGAAGTTAACAGAAAAATAGTTTTTTCTTTGTCTGTAAGTTTAGTAAAATTGGGATAAATTGTAGAAGTTTGAATAGTCAGCTCATTTCGAGCGTTGTTATAAAATGAACAATTTGAGATAAAGTGTAGAAGAATAATAGCAATAAAGCCAACAACCATCACGATAGCTAAAATAAAACGTATGGCCACTACAAGTCTGTCGTTTGGTCCATGCTATACTAATAGCAGTGGCTTTTACAAACTAAAAAAAGAAAAATAAACACCCGAATACAACAGAAAACAGAATCAAAGATCTCATACCCCGGTGATTAGATTTTCTCAATTTCCTTTCTTCCTTATATATCGTGATTTGATCATCGATTCTTTCTATGCATTTTCCTAGTATACAATTGAAGGAAATACAATAACGCTTACTGGGACATATAGCATAACCTAACATCCTTGGAATGCATTTACATCTAGCATTTATATTCCTGTTAGCCTTTGATAAACCAAATCTAACTAATCATACAGCCCCGCACATTTATACAATCACTAAGAAGCGAGAGGAAGTTGAAAAGACTAGAATACATTAGGGGTTTATGTATACATGCAACAGTTATATGTTTATGTATTCGTACATGTATATGCATACATTGTAATCTTGACCTGTAATCGTAAGACCTGTGCCCAATGGGGCAGAAAATCAAAAAAATAAAGGTCTTATGAAGAAGTTAAACTTTTCTCCAACTCAAAATTTGACTCACCGGAATTTTCGACTGAATCACTCAGTCTTCCTCAGCAATCTGACGTGATTTTTCCCACATGTGACGTCAGCAAAGGGTCAAAAGTTGTCTGAAGTCGATATCGCCCCCCGTGGGAAAATCACGTGTCCACAGCATTTGGGTCAGATAGCTGAGGAAGACTGAGTGATTCAGTCGAAAATTCCGGTGAGTCAAATTTTGAGTTGGAGAACAGTTTAACTTCTTCATTATGTAATTTACCAACTCAGATGAACTTTCATGCTGAAATAAAGGTCTTCATTCATTCATTCTTAATCGTTCTTTAATAGGTTCTTGAAGAAGCGGGTATATGGAAGAACATCAGACGTTTCTCCGGTACCAGTGCTGGCGCCATCACCGCCACTTTCCTCGCTATCGGCATGAGTACATCAGAGGCCAAGGACTACGTCGATCAGGACATGCGGAAAGTCTTCATAGGTACGTCATAAAGTAAACAAGACTGGCAATGAAAACACACATTGCCATGGCGACGGTGGTTGCTGTTTGGGGTATGGTTGGCATGGCACTGCCATCATTTCATGATTTTGAGGAAGACTTGGTATATGTTAAGTCTAGACAGATACAGTGCACTCCTCCCCTGAGTGTATAGTGAACGAGCCCCGGGGTCACAGAAAGTAGGGCCATCTTGGCAGAGAGGTCTTCCCAAGGGTTTCCAGGAATGTGTGCATAAATGTGGTTCAGAGAAATGCCTGTGGACATTCCATTCCTGTGGACAAAATGCCTGTACCATTCCTAGAATTCTTGCAAACTTCACACAATACGGCTCCTTCCTGAGACGTCGCCAAAATTTCATGTAAACTATGTAAAGTCTAGGTGGTCCCGTTTCAAGTATTAATTTTAACCAATTGCTTTCTGTGTATATATGCTATTGTGGTATATGAACGTTAAATACATATTATTAGCGTATGTAATATACACTAATTTGATATAAAACAAGAATGTATCATTTTCTAACGCCATAGTGAACAGACCTATGACCTCCTCAATAAAGTGTATCGAGTGGGGATACGTTACCTCTTTATGACGTGTTGTGTAAAAAAAATCAGAACGATGTATTTATTATTCTAGGCACAACGCTTACAGTTACATGTGCTGATGACAATATAATTTTAGCCATCGAAATTGTTAAGTCATATACCTTTGCCTAATACGACACAAAATGGGCCCATATAACTCATAAAGGGGAATTAAGCAAGGCTTTGTGTATTAGTGACGAGTGAAACTTTCATCGGCACATCTAATGTAAGTGTTGTGCCTTGAATGATAAATATATATCACAGTACGAGACAGAGAAGAATTGAAATTACATTTGGTGCAAAGGAGTACTCTGATGGTGACTACCTACCAAAAACGCCGCTACCAGCTACATGTAGATGAAGCACAAAGTGTATATGTTGCAGTAATCATCATCATCATCATCATAGCTTGTTGCAGTAATGATTTGTGCATAGGCCACTGCAAGTACATATTATGGATGGCATCCCACGCAGACTCCAAATCTAATGCAAGCGGGTGAAAAAAAACGAGGCGGGACAAAAAAAAACAAAGTTCCTTCATTTCAAAGTTTGACTCAATCATTGTAGAAATGGTTTTGATTTAGTGGGAACATCACATATACACAATCAACATCACATATCACTGCATCAAAGTAAGAAACAAAACATTAAATCAGAGCCTTTTGCTTGTCTCTCTTTATAGTTATTTGCCATCCACCTTGTGGCATAGGAACAGACATCTTTGCCCATTTTCGGCATGTTGACCACTGTCAGAAGGCAACAAAATTGATTTTTTTTGTAAAACATCAGGCGAAAATTGATGCACGCGCTGATGTCATCCTTACTTGCTGTGTCCTTATTATGTTTACCGAAGGAAAACATATTGTTTTTGCTCAGTTTCTTCCTCTTCTTCTTCTCCAAACAGTGACCTCTGACCTGACCAATGACAAGATTTGTTGACATCTGTTACCATGGTGACTGGTGTTGGGTTACATGATTTTGCAATTTCATGGTCTACTCTGCTCCTGTCACCATATACTAGTAGTACATGTATGTGAATGTGTTTGAGTTAGAATTAACAGAGCAGACCATGTCCAAACTTCAAGGTAAACATTATGCATTTGCTTTGCAAATGTTAGTTCTCTAGTATTGAAATATTATTTTACAGACCACGGCTGTGGATATTTCAGCCTCCTGCCAAACCTGCTATCCGGTTATGGCTGGAATAAAGCGGAATCCTTCATGATCTGGCTGGGAGGGATCCTGAAGGAAAACACTGGCAATGCCGACATCACGTTCCTGGAGGTAAGGCCACACCAATTTGATTTGTTGTTTCTCAGATTTATTTAAAAAAAAACACGAAGCGACAGGGCCAAAAAACGAACAGACATTGGCATTGGCATCCTATGACAGCACCAAATGCTATGGTAGAGGCCATGAATTCAACATACTAGGCTGGTTTGTAATTATTCAAACAATGAATTTCGAAATTCAAACTTTTAATTAAACAATGTACTACATTAGTAGATGGAAAAACTGTAACAACTCTGAAGAGAAGGGAGTACCTTCAACTGTTTCAGCCTCTGAAATGTTTTTTTTTTGCAAATTAGAAAAAAATGAAGCGGATCATTCCATGAACATATCAAATTGGTGTTGCCTAAGTGCTACCATTCTCTTTGATCATCTTTCCTTCACTGACTTGATTATATGGATGACATTCACACATGCCCAACTTTATGTAAAAACCGTTTCAGGCTTCTAGATTAAGATGTAGGCAATATAGTCAAATCGCAATGCCATTTATCACATTCCTTTGTTGGATAACAATGTAATAACTCACAAGTGTAGGATTATCATGCTACATTTGATTCTAAAAGTTTGGTGAAGTGTCCTGAATACCTTCAGGGGCCCCATGTCATTTTGCCGCCATCTCCAAGTAAAATCCATATTACATGAATCGAGCCTAAAGGTTCGTTCATCTGGGAGTTATGCTGCCAGTGCTTTATATTCACATCAAGATTTCTTAAAAGTTAGTTGTTCCCCCAGCGACCCGTTCCCTAATGTGACTTAGCGGAAGGAGGACTAACGTAGCAGCGGTAGATGTCTCTCTAGACCCTGGTAGAGTTTTGTTATGCATAGCCTATCCTTCCAAGCCAAGTCCAATATTCCGTATGTCAAGCAACGACCCTGGAGTACCGGTCTGTGTTGCGTCTATATCTCGCCAACTTTAATTCAACCAGTCGCGTCACCACCTAAGGCCAAAAGGCATCATGGCAACTTTCCCTCTAACTACAGGACGAAGAGTAGAGTAAAACGTTGCGGTTTATTTCAACACACAGATTATACAGAGATCAAATTTTCAAATCTGTCAGGAAGCTCTATCGCGAAATCCGGGTCAAACGGGCGGATTACACTTGGCGCGCAAGGATACCCGGAAGTAAGGTTCGAAGTCAAAATCAATTTTCACTCCAAAATCACTATATTACACTCTCCTCGTGTTGAGGTTTGTTTGTTTGTTTGTTTTGTTTGTTTTTATTTATTTAACCAGGGGGATACATATCGCCCGTGGGGCGCTTTTCAATGAGCCCTGGGCCTGGGGAAGACCCCAAACAAAAACATCAAACTCAAACTAATACAAATAATCAACAAAAGTAACTTATAAAGTTACATAAGTTACTAAATAATACAAAAGCAAGGTAACTTAAGTGGCATACATTGCGCATGAAATCATAATACCAAAATAAGTGAAACAAAAGTGTAGCCTGACCATCATATAACATAGAACCAAGGTAGGACAAGAAAGAAATCAAGATTAAAATCAGGCTTGGAATTTGCATATCAATGATTGCCCAGTACATAAGATTGCTTGAAGGCTGCTAGGGTCCTGGCTGCTTTTAGGTGATGTGGTAGCGTGTTCCACAATACCGCCCCAGACGAAGAAAAGGCACGTCTTCTGTATTCTAGCTTAGTCATTAGCAACTTAAGACCTCCTTGCGCCCTGAGGCGAGTGTTGTGAGTATGCACGTGTGGTTGAATGATATTTCGCGGAGGTAATTTATGAGAAATGTAACCTCAAACTTGGACCCTCAAAACCCTTTCGTGACTTTTTTTACCGCGTACTATCACGGGACCCCGGTCGCCCCCGGTCGCGGAAGAATTGGGATGTGCACCTCTAACATAATGAAACTAGATTCCTATAGGCAATTATATTCTTCAACTAATGCGCAGTTATCTTGAGCCTACGATCGACTATCAAACTGATGCCGTGAATTGTATTATTCCAGTTGTATGAAACGTTCCACACCGAGTTGGCCATCGTGGTGTTTAACCTGAACTACATGACGGAAATGTACTGTCACGTGAAGACCACGCCGGACATGTCCATCAGGAAGGCAGTCCGCATGTCCATGGCCATCCCAGGTATGCGTGTACAACTAACCTAATTCTAATTTGTCCCTTAATTAAACAATTTCATTACCGCAATTATTATCATCTTAGATACCAAAAAGCCCCACCCCCTTCATGGCAACACTTCTGAATGAGCAGGACATATAAGGTTATACTCTATGTCTTTTCTACTCTTTTCAACCCTTTCTTACGTTTACATATATAAATAATAGGTAGTAAACGTTTCTTGCATTTACATATATACATAATAGAAATGTTGTTATAAATTTGAATAATTTGAATCGAGCTGATATAGTACACGAGCGTGCAGTTCCTAACTAATGCATTGCACCAGTTTGTATTATCTTGCATACTTTGACTGTAAATTGTAGTTGTGGTATGTTTTAGTGCAATAACTTTGTTAATTTGTTGTGTAATTTTATATTTTATACATTAGTTATCATATATTGTATAAGTTTATGATAATTTATTTATTATCACCATAATTCAGTCTTAGGACTACACGTACAAGTGTGATATATGTGTATGAAATGACAAATAAACCAATTATGACTAGTGAATAAGTTTTGCAAGACCAAGGCACACTATACTTTCATTCGTGCAGATTTCGATTCTAACCTTTTCACGTTGAAATTTAATCATTTTGATTGTAGTTATGAATTATTATAAATATTCTTATTGTTTTTGTATATTATCAAGAATTTCATATAAGTGCTGTTGGTATTATGGAATAAGCTGACGAGTTATGTATTTTATGTAGGCCTGTTCCAGTGTGTGAAGTTCAAGCAGTTCGAGTTTGAAGATGTTTTCATTGACGGTGGATTTGGGTGTAACTACCCCATCCATTGTTTCGATGGTGAGTGTCAGTATCATTATCTGAAATGCAATCCGTTAAGTTGTCATTATATTCTCATGTACTATTTTGAAAGCTTGTGATATAAAATACTGAGAGAAAGAGAGAGAGAGAGAAAGAGAGAGAGTGATAGAGAGAGAGAGAGTGAGAGAGAGAGAGAGTGAGAGAGAGAGTGCGTGTATGTGTGTGGTATCTTAATCAGGTAACAGACCCTTGCCTTTTTTGCCCTGCGGTGGCGTAGTTACTTCCGCATTCGTTGCGTTTCGGTGGGGCGTGACGCCTTGCACGAGAAACACCCCCCAAAATAGTGTTATACAGGGTACTATATAGATGGTGCTATACGTGCAGGACAATGGTTTTAGATTAACATATAAACATCCATTCCGTCGCCAGGATGGTGGCTGTGTATGGAAAGTGACAGCGCCTTCATCAACAAACTCCACGACTTGGAGGATGTCCAAACTCTCATGCAGAAATCCGAGCGTTTTGGAACCTACAACGAACGGACGTTCGGTATTTTGTTGGTAAACTAACACTTACACATATCTTTACCTTTGGTTGAAAGTACTAGTACTTGTAATTCTAATAGTATAGGCTTTATTTTAAAAAGAGGAGTAAAAAGAGTATAATATGCCTTAAATGATTATATCAAGGTCCAATTTATTATATGATCAGATTATAGATCACTACAATGTTCAAATTTTTGCGAATACCTATCGATGCAATATTTTAATTTATTCGCAATTTTTGCTATGGTTGTATCTAACTAGTACATAACCATTGTTCTACAATTTCCCGCCGCAGTATTCGGACACAGACCCGGAGTTCTTGGAGTACGAACTCAACTCCCGTTTTGACGGCAAGAAAATGCCGAGACCGAGCACCAAACTGGCGAAGTAAGTAACACAGCAGATTGTAGACAGTATCTATCTATAATAGTATGTCATCTAACTTATATGTATTCACCTATAGATACGACCAGTTATTTGACTTGCGTTTATTCCTATTCCTATTCATATCTAACATTTACATTATGCCGTATTCACCTAATGTCTAACATCAGTTTCTATCTCTGTCTTTCTATTTATTTATTCATTTATTTATCTACGTTATACATATATATCTACCTATCTATGTGTCCAATTTTTTTCTATGTATTTATCTTTGAATAGAACATTTGATATAAGGTTGCATTAAAGCTGCACAGTATGTAAAAGGAAAGCGTACTAGTTAATTCTATACGCTAAACATATCATGCATTTTTTTCATATTTCAACATTTCATGACTAGACATGGTGACAGCAGACTCAATTATATCAACTTATTTTATGCCGCCACCAATGCAGAGGACGAATAGAGGACAAGACAACACTCGTTAAGTGAGGAAAGTCGTGTAAAGTGCCTTTCCAAAGGGCACAAGATCGGTGGTATTTCAGAACGCGAACCCAGGGCCTCTTAGTTACGAGTCGAGCACGTTGCCGCTACGCCACACGACCTCATGACCATCTTTTATTCATTAGGACTACATGTACATCTGTTTAACGTGAGTTCTAGGAATTTTTTAGTTATTTGCTCCAACTGAAATTTTCTCCTTTCTGCCCGGTGCATTAGGAAGTACACGGACTCTGAGCGGAAGAAGGAAGAGTCTGCACGGGTGAAACGCGAGGTTCTCACGGCGGCAGACAAGTTCCTCACGGCGCTGAGGGAGAGCAACCTGGACAAGAACGACACCATCGACAAGAAGGAGCTGGAACGAGCTTTTAGAAAGGTATACGTAATACGCCTAATCGTACTCTTCATTCACCCACTCGTGCCAGGCCTGTCTCTTTGTATCAAGAAAAGGTCCTGGCGTACCGGCCTGCGATCCGTTTGTCTCCTTTATTTCTTTAACCAGTAATTACAGCTCAGGCCAGTTTTGCCTGCTTTTCAGGTAATCCTGGATATACATAAAAATACACACATCCCTACGTCAGCGCTGGCCAGCTGTAAGCCAATCAGAGACCCCTTTTATTTTTGGAGGGAAAGTCACCAGCCAATCACGTTTCCTCTTTTAGACTATCCTTCTCAGAACTTCAGTAACCTTCCTCAAGACCTTCGGACGTCAGCAATTGGTCAAAATTGACAGGAAGTTTATACCGCCCGCCGTCATTGTGATGTGTGATGGGGGCTAGTAGTAGTAGTAGTAGTAGTAGTAGTAGTAGCAGTAGTAGTAGTAGCAGTAGTAGTAGTAGTAGTAGTAGTAGTAGTAGCAGTAGCAGTAGTAGTAGTAGTAGTAGTAGTAGTAGCAGTAGCAGTAGCAGTAGTAGTAGTAGTAGTAGTAGCAGTAGTAGTAGTAGTAGTAGTAGTAGTAGTAGCAGTAGTAGTAGTACTAGTAGTAGTACATGTAGTAGACTAGTTTATTAATTAAACAAGCGAAAAAGCGAAAAAGTACTGAAAAGCCTCCTGGCAGCCGTGATGGCTGAATTACAAGGCTTATTCTGACGACACATTTCGACTTGATATATACAATTTCATAAATTTTTTTAAAGGGGTTCAGCTAATCTTTATTGGACTTTCGTATTTACATTCCTATTTGTTTTGCTGCACAGAGGCACTTGTTTACGCCAGAAGATGCCCGTATCCTGTTCGGAGACGGCGTCAACATCGATGACGTGTTCTACATGCTGGACGTGGACGGCGACGGACAGGTAGGGTCACCTGTCAATCACCTGTAACACACCGGTACCCATACCGATCTAGCCTGGTTATGACAAAAAGGGCTAAACGTTCTTGCCAACAGTACACAACACTGAGTAAATTGTGACTAGATTTTCGGCTGACCACGGAATGGACCCTTCTACTGCAGCTTCCGGGACGTGACGTCGGAAACACGTGATTGCAGCAAAGGGTCATACGTGTCAGATAACCTGTGTCGCCCCCCGTCTCTGTTCAGTGTTGGAGATAATGAAGTATACCAACACAGATGAACTTTCATGCTAAAACTTGAACTCACTTATAGTATTGCTCTTTGTTCCTAGATCACGTACAGAGAGTTGGTGAACTACCTGGAGACGAAGGGTGTCCATCTGTTCTCTAAGTACCTGGGGTACCAGCGGCGTAACATCGAGAACGTCGGCGACTTCCTCTTCCAGCTCCAGGCCGCTCAAATGATGATCTCAAAACGTCTTTACGTTGAGGTACGGTTTAAACATTCTGGTTTTATTTTTTTACTAGGCCACAGCAACTTAAATTTAATGGATGACATCCTCCGCAGACTCTAAATGTATTGCGATAGGGCGAAAAAAAACAAGGCGGGCCAAAAAAAGAAGATTCCTACACTTTCAAATTTTGACATCATAAACCTTGTTAAAAACAAGAAATAAAAACCCGTATTTTTCAGGGTTTACTGCCAACTATTACAACATCCGTTGTCACTGAAAAATAAAAGCTTTCAATAATTGTGCAAATGGGTTTGATTCAGTGGGAACATCACATGTAAAAGGAATAAAATACATCAAAGTAAAAGACAAAACAATAAATCAGAGCCTTGTCTTGTCTCCTCTCTTCATATTTATCTGCCATCCACGTTCCGGCATGGCAACAGACATCTTTGCCCATTTTTGGCATGTTGACAGCTGACCACTGTGAGAGTGCAACAAAATTTCTTGTTTTTCCCCAAATCAGGCGATAATCAATGCGCGCGTTGATGTCATCCATAAAAATTACTTGCTGTGGCCTAATCGGTACGAAAGTGTTGCTTCGGGTTGTGTCTCTGGTTGTCCTAAGGTGATTTTTTGTGGTTATGATATAAAGCTGTAATGTACGTATCTCTGCAACTTTGGCGACGTCTCAGGGAGGAGCCTAATAGTACAGTATTGTGTGCAATTCGCAAGAATTCTAGGAATTGTACAGGCATTTTGTCCACAGGAATGGAATGTCCACGGGCATTTCTCTGACCCACATCTATGCCCACATTCCTGGGAACCCTTGGGAAGACCCAGAAGACCTGTCTGCCACGGATGACCCTACTTTCTGTGACCCCGGGGCTCGTTCACTATACACTCGGGGGAGGAGTGCACTGTATCTGTCTTCCTCAAAATCATGAAATGATGGCAGTGCCATGCAAACAATGACCCTTACATCAACCACTGCCGCCATGGCAATGTATGTTTTCATTGCCAGTCTTGTTTCTATTTCAGAAACGGGACGCCGACAGAACTATTGGCGTCGACACAGACTACGTAGACACAGCGGATTTTGATCTCGAAGCTGAGGACAAACTTTTTCTTATCGAGGTACGTCAGAAAGGCTAAAAATCGGGCATTTCTTCTTTTTGTCTTTTCTTCGCCAAAAAATAGGAAAAGGTCAAAATGTATGGTTTTTGTATGTAATGTGGACTCAGAGATTCACACATCAATTTGCAAAACAATTGAGCTGGTATCATGTTGATAATTTCTAAAATTTAGCAAAAACTGCTTTGGGGTCCGCGCGAACCCCAGGTGTACAGATTAATCAGTCCGGGAAGGTGTTCTGTTGAGGGTTAAACATACATATTCTTGACTTAGCTAAGTCTGCAATATGTGCAATGTAGTCTGTAAAGAAAAAAACACTTGCAAGAATGACCTTGAAAAATAGATTGCTATTGATCTTTGAAACAAAACTAATTTATTTCTAGATATAAAAGGGATTTGGTACGACAAACGGTGGACACTTATTGAAATTCATATCTGTTTTTGTAAGATTAGTCTTTGAAAATCGAATCTATCTTCGGCCAAGCAATTTTTCTTTTCGTGACGTTTCAACCTATCATGCCAATATAAAGTGTTGGTACTACTTTAATAATATATCCCTTTCAATATTCCGCGCTTTGGCTTCATAAATTACATAGATAAGATATCATTTCTTGGACCAGTGATATTACACGGTCACGTCTGTCGTATGATATCGATTCTTAAGTTGTAGAATGCTGAATCAAGCATGGATAATGTATATAGTTTAATTTGCGTTCTTAACCCTTGTCCTGCTGGCATTCCTGGCACAACATCTTTCAATAATTTCATGTCTTAATTAGATCATAGACCCTCATTTGTTTGCCCTGCAGTGGCATGGTTACTTCCACATTCGTTGCGTTTCGCTGCGATGTGATGCGTTGCACGCCCCCAAATCGTACCTATACAGGGTGCTATATAGATGGTATAGATGGTATGTGCAGAACAGCAATTGTTGTGCTCCGCAGGACAAGGGTTTTAACATTCATTTTTGCTGTTAACAATACGTGTGTGCAAAAAGCCATTTAGAAAATGGTATTTACGGGTAACCCCCTCGATAAACCCCTACGTTTCTTGGCATGGGTTGCCTGGCACATTCGTTGCAGTTGACATAATTTGTTACATACTTATGTCGTTTTTAGTCCGAACTGCAAATAAATAAAAAATAATAATAGTAAAAAAAATAAAGATTCAAGACGGCCTTTTCAACAGCAAGACAGTTGAAATGAATTCTAAATAATACTAGTACATGATTGACTGCCCCAAGAATGTAGCCTCTACCAGGCTTCGGGAGGCGGCTGTTCGTGTACCGCAAAATGTTCTCTCCCAGCAGAAAAACTCCCCTGGCATGTTATCTATCTATTTGGCCGATTTCTACTCTTTCCAGCCGCCTCCCGAAGCCTGGTAGAGTCTACAAAGAATGTCTTCATTTTCTGGACGTACGATGATTGTACAATAAATGTGACCAGATCCCTAGTCACCAACTAACTCTTCTTATTCCCCTTACTGCTATCTCTACTTTTCTTGTGCATTTCTACATTTTTCCCCTCAACAGCAAGGAAAGAGAGGCTGCCGGGCCTTCCTGAAAAACTACGTCAAAAAATTCAAGCTCAGGCCGCGAGGAGAAGACCCTCGTACCCCAAGAAAACCTCACCGAAGACCGGGTCCTGATCCTTCTTCTACCTCTTCAAGATATCTTCCTAATGTCTCAGACTCCTCAGCAGATGTACAGACTTCTTACTCTACAAGTCATGATTACTTTGATGACTTCACGGGTGCAGTGCCGAAGAGAACGCATTTTGCATCGAGCCAAAGAGAGTCCATCCAGCAAAGTGAGGATTTCATCGAGTGATCCTCAACATCAACCTTCTTATTATGTTTACCGAAGGAAAACATTGTTTTTGCTACGTTTCCTCTTCTTCTTCTTCGGTTCCAAACACTGAACTCTGACCTGATTTGTTGACGTCTCTCACCATGGTGACTGGTGTTGGTTTAAATAATGTTGCAGTTTTATAGTAGGAGGGATTTATACTCCTGCCTGACCATATATATGAATGTTCTTGAGTAATAATTAACAGAGCAAACCATATGCGAAGGCAAACATTATGCATTCCCTTTGCAAATGTTACCTTTCTAATAAAATAATATGAGCTCATTTCTCTGTACCAAACAAAAGCTGCCCTTTCCTCTATACCTTTCTGAAATCATCATTTTTAATAACTGAACATGAAAAATCTGTATTGTATACTTCGTCACTTAAGTGCAATAAATATAAATGATATGTACGAAGAATAAGCGAGGGGCTGATCAAAAATCATACCTTGCCATGTACTAGTCCTTGCTCTTCATTATTTACATCCTAAGAAGTTATTCGTACCTTACATAAGAGGGTTAGGTTTTCCTCCTATCAGAAGCTACAAAGAAAGTTACAAAGAAAAATCCTGTATCACTTAAACAATTTGTGTGTAGCAATACGATATAAAGTAAAATGTATTACCAAACAACAATAAAGTTGATAATCCCATATGCATTGCAATAAGTGGAAAAGACAGCCATGGCCAAGTTACTAAGAAGTTTAGATATAATTTTAAGTTAGTTTTAATTATCATATCAATATAGTGTTATTACTTAGTTTTGATTAGCAGCTCTATCACAAGTTTCTGTTGTTTTGTACTAGGTTGTTTATTTACTCTTTATTTATTTATTTTTTTAAATGATCGACAATTGTAGCAAGGCAGGCGGGGAGCTCGGGCATTCCTGCGGGAGTTTGTGCGGAACAACAACATGCGTCCCCGCGACTCCCAGCGCCGGTCCTTCCTGAGACAGACGTACGGGAGACAGAACTCCGCCGCGGGGGGTAAACCTCCCTCCCGACCCGGCTCCAGGCGAGGCAGCTTCGACTTCGGCAACTGAGTTTCCTCGGTAAGGCCACACCGACTTAATTTTATGGATGGCATCCCCGCGCGCATTGATTTTCGCCTGTTTTTTTTTTTTTTTAAAGATCACGTCCACTGGGGCTCTGGTCTGGCATAAGGTCTGGGTTATATTGAGGTGGTAATTACTCTGGAGGACGGCACCCACTCTACCGAAGCTTCACGACTCAAGAACTTCGTACATACATTTTGTACGTACAGTGCCGATTCATAAATTCCGCAAAAAGCCAGCATGTTCCGGGTTGTCGTAAACATCGCTGTCTGTGTACTGCCACAAATTCACAAAACCAGCCTTGTATTCCTGTGGATTAGTAGCATTTTTATTTTTGGCCGGAATTTTTCTTTATTCGCCCGCGCGCACTAGTTTGGGGGTCTTCAGATGATGTCATCCATAGAATTAAGATTGTGTGTGGCCTGACAGGCCGTTTCGCCACATTGTCAGTTCGCTACCGTTGTTTCGCTACATAACAGAAGCCGTTTCGCTATATGTACTGTATAGTAGAAGTTGTTTCGCTACGAACGTCATTTCTCTATATAGACCAGTAGCACTGACTTCTATGTATAGCATATGAAACCGCGCACCCGCACAGAAGCAAAGGGAACTCGTGTGTCACAATGTTCAGCTTTGCACAGTATTTACAATTTGTCAGCACCGCTTAATTTGTGTAACGCAGGATTTAGGCCACACCAATTCAATATGTTGGTTCTCGGATTTTCTGAAAAAATATGAAGCGACAGGGCGACAAAATTAGGTCTAGGCATCCTATTACAGCCCCAAATGTTATATGATAGGAGCCATGAAGTCTAAACAAAAGGCTGGGTTAACATCTAAACAATGAATTTTGAACTTTGAATCAAACCACTGCATTGATGGATGGGAAAACTGTTGCAGCTAGGAAGAAAAAGATTTTCCTCAACTGTTGGGGGCAAAATCTGAGCATATTTGAGTTGATTCAGAACCAAAATGTTTTTTTTTGCAAATCAGAAAAATATGAAAAGGCAAATCCGAGAACCAACAAATTAAATTCGTGTGGCCTTAGAAATGTTTCACAGCATTTGCAACATCTGTCAATATGTGCGATGAAGTTTTTTCTTTATTGTCTTATATACAATTATCTTGTCCATATACATGTAGCTGTATCTGTTTAACAGTGCCTTGCTTAAATATCTCAGACCATATCTGATTTAACTGCTGTTGTTCCATTATAAGTTGGCTCCAATGAAACAAGTGTGCAATGTATAGACTTATGTAGAATTGATAATTTTGAATAGTGGGATCATTTACATGTTTTGTGTTTTCTAATCTACATGAATATTGTTAGTGCTAACCTTATGTAATATATACTAATATACAAATGTACATTGTGTACATTTCGTCACATTTTTGCATGTCATTGATTTCATTGTTGTTGTCAATTTTTGTGTTTGTCAGAATTACCATAAAGCATACCAAAATGCTGCTTCAATATATGCATTAAGGTAATATTGTTTATGTATGTAAGTTTTTTTTTTTGCATTTTGGTGATGAACCAAGAAAGTTGCACTGGGATGTATATGTGTGATTTATAAAATGATGATGGCATTGCAGATGGAATAAATACCATACATTTTTGCTTACAAAACGCAAGTCGTATTACTTACATGCCTTTATGGCTGACAGTTTGCTTTATTGGAAGTAAAATATAATATAAAATTCATAGTTCAGAATTTTGATATTTTTAATTTCAGGGTATGGTGTACATAATATGTGAAAATGACCGTACGTTTGCTGGGTCGTTCTGTTCTCACGCCCTCTTTTATTAGCGCCACAGTACTAGGCGGGACAAGTATCCAAGCGCAAATCTACGTCGACTGAACACGCACCTTAATTCAACATTTACAGTCTCAACTCTCAAGATTGATGAATTCCTCTAACATTCACCTCCATTTCCATCTCGATGCCATGCACAGAACAATCTCTGCACCCTTCTCTAGTATTGTGCAGCACTACTTTGTGCCCGGACTTCTTTTGACTATGGGGTTTGCCTATAGATGCTGTGTTGTGCGGCCTTGTCCCAAAGTCTGTGTCAGCTTTAGTCCACTTACCATTTTATCCACAAATGGGGTTATCGTAACATCTGTGTCCATAATATCACCAGGGTCCATAATATCGCCAGGGTCCACAATATCACCAGGGTCCATAATATCGCCACCTTGAGAAATAGTGTGCTTAAGATATTTTTACTGCAACATACCATAGGTATGTACATTTGATGTGTGAAGGAGTGCATACCAAAAGTATGTTGCAGTAAAAATATCTTTAAGCACACTATTTCTCAAGGTGGTGATATTATGGACCCTGGTGATATTATGGACACAGATGTTAGCAGATCATGGCTACATGTATATCACTCACTGTCTTTAATCCTTTGCTATATGCTTGTCAAATCTTACTGAAATTTTACTCAAAACTTTGGAACCAATTTTATCTATTCAGCTCTTCAGTAGTACCAAACATCATGAATCAAGGTATTGCTGTGTCAGCTTGTTCCTTTGCTGTTAAATATATTCTGTGCGGCGTATTGATACAGCTCCTGGTTGATGTGCTTCAACCTCTTCACTTCAAACTCTAAGTCCTGTTTACTCACATGCTCACTTTTCTCCTGAATATCCTTCTGCAAGGAAAAAAAAAGATACTAACATAGTAAACAAATGACTAACCATGCATAAAACATGTCGTTTTAGCTATCATATGGTGGCAAAACATTACAAACAATAGGAATGGTGTTTATATCAAAACTGTTAATAGATAAAATATGAAATTTTCATACCTGTTCGGTGTAACTGTGCACTCTTTTAAGTTCACTGTAGTTCTGGAGCAACCCTTCAGACACCATACCCTGCTTACCATTAAAGAAAATTGGAAAAAATACAAAACAAAGTCATGCACATACTACATGTATGATGATGTTGCAACTTATTTACAGTACGTACTTCTAAATATTTCTAAGTACGCAATAACAGTCACTGTGATAGACCAAATTTTGCAGTTAAAAGGGAAAGGAGATTTTTTGTAGTCTCCACCAGACTTCTTTTGCGGGGTGAATAAATCGTAGAAATCGGCCTAAAAAGGGTATTAATTGGCCAGAGAAGATAGCCGGCCAGAGAAGCTCCATTTCT
>NW_017804464.1:5465260-5506425 GCF_001625305.1 Branchiostoma belcheri
GCCAAGAATGGAGCTTCTCTGGCCGGCTATCTTCTCTGGCCAATTAATACCCTTTTTAGGCCGATTTCTACGATTTATTCACCCCGCAAAAGAAGTCTGGTGGAGACTAGATTTTTTGCACTATTTATTATATATAATAAGTTTGTTAAAACTATTCTGTAGTGCAGTAGTCACATATTGGAAATGTGTACATATTTCAACAGGTTATTGCTGAAACTATGAAAATTAAGCAACAGCAAGTTTCTCTATCTGTATCTGTGTAGCCGGTATAACCGCCCTTCGGCGTAACATACCAGCTTTGCAGGCACATGGCACAGTGGCAGCTGGCTACATTACACCGAACGACTTGTTACACCTAACCTTTAAATCTTACTCTAAACATTAATAATGCCCTTTGGCTACTGTACTTGGTGAGAGTTGGTCATCGAGTTGGTCACTCTACATTTCTAGGAAAGAATGAATTTTTGAACACCTCAATCCTAATGGTTGATAACTGACTGCTCCTTGAAGGCATGACTATTTCTTGCTCTTTTCTGTGCTGGTAGCAGGTACTTGGTACTTGGTGAGAGTTGGTGAAACACATATGACAGGCTGTAGTTGGTACGTCCACCAGTTTATTAGCCATTTTGTACACCATGCATAGTAGTCTGGACATTCAAGTGCTTCAAGACCTGAATGCAGGAATTCACCACTGACCTTTTGATACTGTCCTAATCTGATGTCTACAGTGTCTCTAGTCCCTTCCTCTGTGTCTTCTCCCTGTCCCTGAGTGTGAAGGTGACGTTTGAAGGGTTGAAGCAGAGCACTGGGCTTCCCTCTGCCTGACAACATGGGGGAGGGGGGCTGCAGCAGCATGGCATTGGTCACTGGACCTGAAATGGTATGTGAATAGTGCTGTGTACTGGTTCACTGGAACTACATGTATATAGTTTGGGACTTAAGTTAAGTTAAGAGCTAGGTGGTGTGTCAGTCAGCTAACGGGGCCTGGAACTCTTATTTTCAGCTTACGGCTTATTTCTGCAGCCATTATGTAGGCAAAGGTCTTAATTTACAATCGCACCGTAAAAATTCTGGGCGAATGTGTGACTAAACGCAGTCATGAGCCCTGTTATACAATACAGTTGAGTGTAAAACTTGCATGAGGACACTTATATTTTCCATATTATCAATGTTGGAAAACTAATTGTACATTTAACATTTCTTCAATCAGGTGTCAGGTCATGGAGCTAGAAAAAGGTCGATTAGCTAGAAAAATTATGCCTCTTAATTGCTGGGGTTCACCCAAAAAAGACTAGAGTCAGCAGTTTTTTGTAGAGTTGGTTGAGAAACATGAAACACATTTTTTTTCCCCAGGCCTCGAAATTAACTTTTCTTTCGATTGTCCCAGCAATGTCCCAAAAATTAATTTCAATTGTCCCGAAGTGAGGATGAACTGTCCCATTACCTGTTTTTTGGCAAGTATTGTATGACTTCAACTTGGAGTCAACCTTATTTTGCTTATGTTCACTCCCAGATGCACTATAATTGCAGAGTAGACAGAAAATGCAAGGGACATTTATGGATCCAAAAGCCAGGATGTGTGTCTGATAAACAGAAGAAAGGCTGACATTCTGATGTTGATAATTTTTCTATTGTCCCAAAAATGTCCCAAAGTGTCCCAGCCTAAATTGTTGTGGCCAGTGGCCATTGACCACCTTTAATTTTGAGCAGTGTTTCCTAGACCTGAACACCCCCCTCCCCCTTTATTTTACCTTTGTGAGAGAAGGTCCTGACACACTGCCTGCTGGGAATGTCCCACAGTCTGGCCGAGTGGTCATGTGACCCAGACAACAGCTGACTGCCGTCCATGCTGACCGACAAGCATGTCACCTGTTTACTAACAAACAAAAAATAAAATAAAATAAAATAAACAAACAAGGATGTGAAGGTAAACATTTTCAAATTGAACCACTGCAAACATTTTAAGAATTTACACTAAACCTTAAAAAGCATTTTAGGATGACTCATGTGATTATCACATCAATTTCTTTTTTAATTAAACCCTTTGCAAATGACAAAAGAAAAAACTTTTTGGGACGTAAATTTGCGATGGAATTTGAAAGTAAAGCTGTACTCATTACACCACTCTGTTGCAATGTATAAAATGATGAAAGTTGTGAATTGAGTGTACTCATACTAATGGGTGAAATGGATATTTATTATAATATCTTTTATTTGTTCTTACCCATGTCCTTTGAAAATTTGACCTTGGTCATCATCTGTGTCTTCAATGTGCTTTTCTCTCTGGACAGGCTAGCATGAAAAAATGACAAAATAATTACTGAATGTACCTTGAGTAATTAAGACGTGGACTTTTTGCAAAACAACTTTATGTGTGCATGCAAGCATTACTAGCCTTGGAGCAAGTATTTTTGCCCATCTATATCTAACTGTAACCATCCTTTGATATGACCTTGGTGACAGTCCAACAGAAAAAGCATCAAAAACACTTTCATTTAAGGCTGCTGAATCAAAAGCATTTGATTTGATTCTGCTCAATCTGGACATTTTATCCTTAGGCTAGTGGAAAAAGAGCCGTAGATCATAATAATAGTCTAAGACCACTTTCCAAATACCGGCGCCATTTTGAAATCCGCTCTCGAGATCTGATCTCGGGCTGTAAGAAACTGGTTAGTGCCGTACATTAACAATGGCATCTCCACTACAGTCATCTTCCGAGGTTAGTTATGCTCTCTATTGGCGACATCCGCCAATATTTATGCATGTCATCATCATTGTCATGAGTAGATAATATTATTGTGGACACATGAAATCGAAAAAGGGCAGTAATTTTGTAAATTTCCGTTCACTTTAAAGCTGAAATTTTGTGTTTGAAGAGAGCATCACTTCTTGAAAAGAGTAAAAGACCAAACCTTACAGTTTGGTCTTATACAGCTTGCATACAGTACAGAAATTATGTGCCACACCTAGCTAGAGAGGCACTTTACCAGTCATGCAATACAAAAGAAACAAACAAACAAACAAACAAACAAACAAGCTGTACCTGAGCGTGCAGGTTGACTTGGTGGATGTTTCCGTTGGTGCCTCCTGCAAAGAGGCGTGTCTCAGCTGTATCCATGGTAACAGAGGTTATACTGACGTCAAACGAAACTGACAGAAGGACCTGGCCTGAAGAGACTTCAAATAACTGTGGAGAAAAAAAAATTATATGTAGTTTTTTTTTACATAATTACACATACAGGAAACAAGCACACATTTTTATATCAAAATATAATATTTACTATTTTGTTTGGAAACTGTTTAGGTTTGGACCTGGCCTGAAGAGACTTAAAATAACTGTGGAGAAAAATATTATGTGTAGCTTTTTTTAGAGCATTATACAATGTACATATACAGGAAAGAAGCACACATTTTTCTGTCTATCACAATATGTACAAAATAACATAAACAAACAAAACAATAAATTAAATGTATCCAAATATTTGAAGTGTTACCTTGACTGCCTCTCCTCAAAGTTTGAATCCTAAATTGAGTGTGGTCTGCACGCAACGTCTGGCTGTAAGCGGTTGCGTGCATCGTTCGTTGCGCAAGTGGTAAGTGAATTGTACATGCTTACATCGTACGATCTCTGTGGGATTGCAACTTTACCGTAAGGAGGCTGTACTCACACGTGCGTCTTACGTACGTACGCGCGTCGCCCGTACTTGCACGAAGGGGTGGTGAATCTGCAGACCGCATGCAAAAAAAGTTTTACATGCACTTAAAGTTCTTCGGCGTGTCTGCGTGCTCCCAAATCCGTGGGATTCCGTACGAAGGTGGTACTCACCACGCACGGATCCCCTACATTGCATGTACACAGCACGCAGATGCACGTACGGGCATCTGCGTGCTGTGACCGAGGCTTAACAGTGTCAGATTTCAAAACAGAACCTAGTGTCTCTTACCTTGCAGGTCTGGTCTAGAGATGCAGACGCTGCCCTGGCCTGCAGTCCACCACAGCCACAGTACAGGTCTGTGACAGGCAGGGAGTGGTGTGACAGGGTGTGCCTGGGTTCCGGACTATGGCCTACTGCAGTACTGGCACCTGAGAGGACACTGATAGCAGAAAAAACAAATCAGTTCACTAAAACAAGTACATAAATGAATCACTTCTTCTGAATTAACATTTTCATGAAAATAAAGGTTGGACTGATTATTAGGATATAATTACAAGAAGTTCTAAGAATAGGAATGGTTCTCAAAGATGTACATGTATTAGATGCTAAGGCCTAAGGTATGTTTATTCGGGACATGAGAGTATATCAAAATGTAGAATGTATAATAGTAACATAAAAATCAGAAATATTTGATGGACATGCAGTCACTCTCTCAAGAGGCTCAGTCATTGGTCAGTCCACTAACTGCCATCTTCTCATTGGCTGAACTGCTAATGTAGTTGCGATGGACAGTGAGGATCAGTTAGCAGCACCTGACAGAAATTGTGTGACACAGGCTGGTCTCACTCTCACCTTTGGAACTACATTTAGCAGTTTAGCCAATGAGAAGATGGCAATTAGTGGATTGACCAATGACAGACTGGGTCTCACCTGTGAAGAGGCCAGACGAGGACCAGGTTGTCATCTCCGGCTGACAGGAAGTGACTTCCATCGTCTGTGAAACTGAGACAGGTCACACCCTGGTAATGTCTAGTCAGGACAGATAACAAGTTACCTGTACACACCTGCGTAAAAATACATGTACAAGACAGTATTAAAAGGAAAGCTAACAGGTTACCTGTACACACCTGTGTAAAAATACATGTACAAGACAGTATTGACAGGGCAGCTAACAGGTTACCTGTACACACCTGTGTAAAAATACATGTACAAGACAGTATTGACAGGGCAGCTAACAGGTTACCTGTACACACCTGTGTAAAAACACATGTACAAGACAGTATTAACAGGATAGCTAATAGGACAGCTACACTGTAACAGGTTACCTGTGCACACCTGTGTAAAATACATGTACAAGACAGTATTACACGGCAGTCAACAGGTTACCTGTACACACCTGTGTAAAATACATGTACAAGACAGTATTGATAGTGCTCAAACTAAAATGTACTTTTTTTCTGCATACCTGCACTGGTACCAGTGCAAGTAAATATACTACTAGAAGTAACATTTAAGAAACTCACCCGTACCAGACAAATTTTACCCGTACTACTCAAAAGTATGGATCATACCAAAATCTATTCAAAAACTTTTATTAATAGGTGGTCACAGTCAATTATGCAGAAAGACAATCAGAATACACCTTCTTGTACATGTAAGTGCATGAGGTGTGTTAGAACGTTGTACATAATATTACCTGCCAAATGTTGATCTTCTCGGCGATGCCAGCGACTACAAAGTTCCCATCAGGTGACACCGCCATGGCCGAAACCCGACCGCCACACACCATTCGCTGTTGAACATGGTCCTGGGAAGAAAAATGATCAAAATTTTCGTGACGTGCCATTTTTTTTCAAATTTTTAAAGACATGAAGACCTAATATTAGTAATAAACCACCTACCAAGTTTCATGACAATGCATTTTAAGCTTCTTAAGTTATGCTGTTCACAGACAGACAAACAAACAGACGGACAAATGCTACTGAAAACATAACCTTCTTGGCGAAGGTAATTAGGTCAAAAGTCATATACCCTGGGTGCCAGGTCTGAGAGTCTAACCCATGGGGAGTTTGGCTGGCCCTACAATTTTGTAGGGCCAGCCAAACTCCCCCTAGGCTCAACTTCCTGGAGTGGTAATTTAGATAGGCGGGTGAAGGACCTATGGCTGCCGTAGGAAAATGGCTACCGACCCTGGTATCCAGTCTGATCGTGGTCGGGGCCGAAAGAGCTCTGTCCCGCCCGCCTCACATAGGTTTCCCGGTGTGTATTTCACGAGAGATTGATTAGCCCTATACGAACATAGTGTTGGGGGGGAAACTAAATCCCCAAGCATACTGTCTCTCATTAGCGTAACTCTCCTACCGGGACGGTCTGTTGCACTGGGCGGGGAAAGCTATTAGAGCCCCCGAAGACACAACCTGCCTGAACACCCCCAATACCCCCAATCACGTAAGACTGGATACCAGGCTACTAGTTACTGTAGTAGTAGTGAGCCTTACCCGTCTCTGCAGAGCCCATACATGTATGAGCGGTTTGTTGTTAGCGGCGCTCAGCAGGTACTGGTTCCCGAGCAGACACAGGCCTCTCGGGCCGCTGCCGTCTCCCTTGTACGTGGCGAGAGTCGTGCCGGACTGAAGATCCCACAGACAAGAGCTCCACAACTGTCCAGAAGTATCACTGGTCAGCGCCGCTTCCAACACGTGGGCAGCCATTTTGGAGAGGTCACTGGACGATTACATTTTCTAAAAGGGATGAGAATTCTTAATTCTCAATTATTAAGATCCTTCGCGTAGACAGTTCATAAGACTGAAATCTAAACAGCAAATAATTAAATTTAAGTACCTACCGACTGTATGTTATGCAAAAGAATAGATTTAATATGGATAAATTAATGTTTATAAAAGTTATAAACTCTCTATATAGAAATGAAATGTTCCAATGACGTCAGAGCCAGCTGTTTGACTTTTTACGATTCCGAATCATTCAGAAGTTGTTGCACTTTGTCCCCTATTGCAAATTTACGTGGACTTTGTCCATTTTGTACTTTAAGAATCTTCACAGTAGGAGCAAACGCTGCTTGAGAAATTGTACCCAGTCTTTCTGTGTCCTATTTTGGGTAGTTCAAGTGAAATTGAGCTGAGTTTATCATATATTATTTTCCTATCTAATTTGATGAAAACGCCCACTTGAGTGTATAAAGTTGGCTCGGCGAAAAAAAGAGAGTATATTTCTTAAGTTCCAACATGGCGACAGAAGGGACGGAGAGAACCGGTCTGGTAGCAGAGGGAGAGAACTTTACTCTAGACGGAAAACCTGTACAGCTACTGAGTGGAGCTATCCACTATTTCAGGTAAAACGTTATTTTCTAACTTTTAGAATTGAATAGCTAGCCTCTACCAGCGTACTATAGCTGGAAAAATCCAGCTGAGATTTTAACAGTGGGGAGGGGGGGGGGGGTATAGGCTACCTTTTAGCCGATTCGGCAGGAGTGTCAGAGTCTATTTAGCTTAGTGTTCGGGAGGTTGTGGGTTCGAACCCCGGCCTGGGACCAGGGTTTTTTTATCTGTTTCTACTCACTCCTCCTGTTTCTTACACTAATCAGGACTTTTAATGTCTTCCAGCAAACTGACTGAGGAGCCTCGTACACACACACGCACACACACGCACGCACGCACGCACGCACACACACACACACACACACACAGACACAGACACACACACTTACACACACACAAACACACACACACACACACAAACTCACAAACACACACACTCACACACACACACACATGCACAGATATGTACTAGTACACGTCCTATATTTCTTGTATGTGACACATACAACATACAAACACACAACCAAGCAATAACCAATATAATAACTATTTGATAATAAAGTATTCTTGTGTACTCCATTTTCTCCAGGGTCCCAAGAGAATACTGGCGAGACAGGATGCTCAAGTTGAAAGCCTGTGGACTCAACACCTTGGAAACGTAATAACACAAATAATCAGTTAATTCACAAGCTTAAAGAAATGTTACACAAGCAATGGGATTAAGTCAGTTTACAAATGACAGTTTTTAAAAGCTATCCAGTTGCCTTTAGTACTCATACTTTACCTGTTTTATAGGGATAAGTTTCATAAGTTAACTTCAGTGTTAACTTAACAAAGATTGTCTATGGTGTTTTTCTGTGCTATCATGTATGAAATATATATAGTCATGTAGTGCTGTGTACCTATTAGTATTACCCCACATTTAGGTTCAGTTCCGGACTTGTAAGTCTGGACCCTAAGACAGTGTGGTCACATAACATGGAGGCCGACACTTCACGATGCAAAATGTCAATGTTTCATTTCGCAGCACAGATTTTTTTTTGTAATACTGGTAAGTCCAGAATTGGTTAATTGACTTTAATTTTTTTTTTTTTTTTACTTGAACCTAAACATTTTAAGTCCGGAACTGGACTGAACTGAACTGGAACTCTTAATTTTTTTGTATATGACAATTAATTTGTGCTGTAACCCTTTAGATGGAAACTAAAGCTCACCTCTTGATTGATTATTTATATCCACATGTAGATATGTGTGCTGGAACCTACATGAGCCGGAGAAGGGCAAGTTTGACTTCACAGGCATGCTGGACATCGCGTGAGTTGTCTTCCCTGTTCCTGAAATATGAGCAAATGCTTTTCATACGTATATCAAAGACACTAGCTTTGGCTAGGGACGTACCTCGGATAGGATGTTAAATGGAGATCCCTTGTTTGGGGAGAGCCACACCCCATGCACGTTAAAGAACCTACTGCATCTTTCGAAAAAGAGTAGTGGCAAGCCCGGTTTGCAATGGTCCAAATACTTATCTCATTATTCATATACGGACTCCAGGAAGAGTAGTGTGGAATTCACACTGAAGGAGATCCTAAACAAACTAAACTAAACCTAAACTAAACCTAAACTAAACTAAACTAAACTAAACTAAACTAAACCAAACCAAACCAAACCAAACCTAACCTAACCTAACTTAACTTAACTTAACTTAACTAAACTTAACTAAACTATTATTATAATAAATCTATACTTACAATATTTCAAGATTTGCAATCCTTTTTTTTAGAGCATATCTCCGTGAGGCAGCAAACCTTGGATTGTGGGTGATCTTTCGCCCAGGACCGTACATATGTGCAGAGTGGGACTATGGAGGTTTACCCAGGTAAATATAGAATACAACACAGGGTATTCCGTATCGCCCGAGGTATCGGCCCGACCGCGGGAGGGCCGGGACCGAGGGCGATGCGAAATACACCGTGTTGTATTTTATTTATATCATACCCACCCAAGAAAACGCGCCTTTCAATGCAATATGAGCCAAAAGTTGGTGCCCCTAAACCCTCAAATGCAACAGCATCAGTTCCAACGTCCGGATTCTGTATTCAAATTTTCGAAAGGGGCACAAGCGGTTAGGGCAAAACGCGTTCGAATCGTTTTATGGAAGCCATGGAAGCGTTCGATAACGGGTTCCGGACCGGGCCGTATCGTAAGGTACGGTCCGGTCCGGAACCCGTTATCGAACGTTATCGCGGCCAGGGTATGATATAAATGATGGTATAAAAATATCAGAACATTAATAGTACTAGTATGAACCTCCCAACTACACATGACACGCACATTGATTTTATGATATTATGCATGTTGACAAAAAAATGCAAGTTGGTGCAAAGGCCATAAAGAAGTACATGTGGTACATTTCTGATTAATTTGCTTTATTTTCAGTTCGTTTTCAATAAATTTTTTTATATTGGCATATTTTCTAGGTGTGTCAAGCCTGTGTTTTACATTGAAAAGCCACACCAATATACTAGTAATGTATTGGTTTATGGATGAAAATACAGGTTTTATGGTTCTTACTAAAATAAAAGAGGATAAAAACAAAGCCTTATTAGAACCAGGTTTATGCCTCAATTAACTTACATCTAGTTTACTGGAGTGAATGCAGTTAAAAATTTGCTGTCTGCTTTAAATTTATGATTTCCTGTTTTAACCCTTGTCCTGCTTTCATTCCTGGCACAACATTTTTCAATAATTTCATGACTTAATTAGATCATAGACCCCCAAATTTTTTTTTGCCCTGCAGTGGCATAGTTACTTCCACATTCATTGCATTTTGCTGCGGTGTGATGCGTTGCATACCCCCAAATTGTACCTATACAGGGTGGTATATGGATGGTACTGTATGTGGAGAACAGCAATTGTTGTGCTCCGCAGGACAAGGGTTTTAAGATATGCTACAGCCAAGGACATAATTACTGTAGTATGGTCATAAGTCAATAACATTTGAAGTGTTTTGTTTTGTTACATTGTGTTTTTTCTATTGTTCTCATCAGCTGGTTACTGAGAGACCCAAACATGCAGGTTCGCACCACGTACCAACCCTACATGGAGGCAGTGGAGAGGTTCTTTGATGCCCTCCTACCCATCGTCAAACCATTCCAGGTACATGTATCATAACAATGGGATGTTTGTTGGCATTTTTATTTGCATTGACAGATTTGTATGGGGCCCAATAATACATGTTGATCACTTTAAGATAAACACTAAAATTTGTATGTCAAATAGATCACTGTAAAAGGTCAGATTTATATGGTATTTCTGGTGTTTTCGTTTTGCAGTATAAAGAAGGTGGACCCATCATTGCTGTGCAGGTGGAAAACGAGTATGGTTCCTACGCTAGGGACGACAAGTATCTGACGGCAGTAAAACAGGTAGGACAGAATCACTAGAGACTTGACAAGTTCTGGAGTAATTGTTAAAAAACCCGTTCTTGGTACCGAACACTTCACATATAGTTGTAACCAGACCTGTCCTTGGTACTGAACACTTCACATAGTTGTAACTAGACCTGTCCTTGGTACTAAACATGCAACACAGTTGCAACCAGACCTGTCCTTGGTACTCAACACTTCACATAGTTGTATACAGATATATCCTTGGTACTGAACACTTCACATAGTTGTAACCAGAGGTGTCCTTGGTACTGAACACTTTACATAGTTGTATACAGACCTGTCCTTGGTACTGAACACTTCACATAGTCATAACTAGACCTGTCCTTGGTACTCAACACTTTAATAGTCGTGTACAGACCTGTCCTTGTTACTGAACTACTTTACATTAGTTGTAATTAGACCTTTCCTTGGTACTGAACACTTTAATAGTTGTGTACAGACCTGTCCTTGGTACTCAACCTTTCACATAATAATAAACAGACCTGTCCTTGGTACTGAACACTTCACATAGCTGTAAACAAGACATGTCCTTGGTGCTGACACTCACATAATTGTAAACATACCTGTCCTTGGTACTGAACACTTCATATACATGTAGCTGTAAACAGACCTGGTACTGATTACTTTACATAGCTATAAACAGACATGCCCTTGGTACTGAACACTTCACATAGCTGTAAACAGACATGTCCTTGGTGCTGAACACTTCACATAATTGTAAACAGACCTGTCCCTGGTACTGAACACTTCACATAGTTGTAAACAGATCTGTTCTTGGTACTGAGCACTTCACATAGCGAAAAATAGACATGTCCTTGTTACTGAACACTTAACATAGTTAACATAGTTGTGTACAGTCCTGTCCTTGTTACTGAACTCTTTACATAGTTGTAATTAGACCTTTCCTTGGTACTGAAACCTCACATAGTTATGAACAATACCTGTCATTGGCACTGAACACTTCATATAGCTGTAAACAGACCTGTTCTTGGTATTGAACACTTCATATAGCTGTAAACGGACCTGTCCTTGGTACTGAACACTTCACATAGTTGTAAACAGACATGTCCTTGGCACTGAACACTTCACTTAGTTGTAAACAGTCCTGTCCTTGGTACTAAACTCTTCACATAGTTGTAATTAGACCTTTCCTTGGTACTGAAATCTCACATAGATATGAAAAATACCTGTCCTTGGTACTGAACACTTCATATACATGTAGCTGTAAACAGACCTGCTCTTGGTACTGATTACTTTACATAGCTATAAACAGACATGTCCTTGGTACTGAACACTTCTCATAGTTGTAAAAAGACTTGTTCATGGTACTGGAACGCTTCACATAGTTGTAAATAAATCCGTCCTTGGTATTGAACACTTCACATAGCTATATACAGATCTTTCCTTGGCACTGAAAACTTCACATAGTTCTAAACAGAACCACGCTTAATTATGGAAAGTGTATAATTTATAGTTTATAATCCAGGTCAGTTCATCTTCTGAGAGGTGACACCAGGTTCACAAGTCCCTCTACATAGCTAAGAAATGTAATTTTATACAATACAATTCCAGATCACTGTTCTTTCCTTGCTTATCTATGAAATGTTATAGGCCATCCAAAAGAGAGGC
The DNA here is from genome assembly GCF_001625305.1 of Branchiostoma belcheri. Classification (NCBI taxonomy): domain Eukaryota; kingdom Metazoa; phylum Chordata; class Leptocardii; order Amphioxiformes; family Branchiostomatidae; genus Branchiostoma; species Branchiostoma belcheri. The sequence continues at coordinate 5,477,330 of NW_017804464.1, forward strand.
ATTGAGGAGCTACTACTGACTTCTGATGGAGGTGACATTGGAAGATTGGCGAGGGGTTGCATCCCAGGGGGTAGGAAATATAAGCAACTTCAGTAACTAACCCTTCTCTCCAACATGTACATGTACATGCATGTTTTCACCTTTTATGTCTCATTTTATGTATCAATCTTGGATACTCACCGTATAGCGCTGGTATCCAAGGCAGCCTATGATAGGTACACAAAATACAAACTTTATAGGTCTATATATATATGATAACTACAATGCTTTTCAACAATTGTTTTTTAAAAAATTCCTCTTAAAATTTCATTAAGATTAATTGAAAAAGCTACTTCCATATTCAGTCTGATAAACTTAAGTAATTTTCACAAACTTTGAAAACAAGATAAAAAAAACCTTAGTCCAAGCAAGTCTGCAATGTTGTGCTTCAGTTATTTACTTTTTGATTAAAAATTCATTTCAAACTGTATCTATTTGAGCCTAAACTCTGCAAGTCTGTAACACCTTAGCAATCAAAAACATGCATGTACATGTACACAACTGAATTTACTTACAAAGTATACTAACCATCCCATACATGCAAACACTCTAACTTGCAGTTTTCAGCTTGACTGGTGATGGTGGCACCTTGGTGAAGGCTCAAACACTAAATTGTTCTGCTTCTAGCTCATTTATTCTGTTTGCCCATAGGCTATGGAAAGTCGAGGCATTTGTGAACTTCTGTTCACTTCTGACAATGATTGGGGCTTCAACAAAGGCCGCATCCCTGGTGGTAAGGATTAGATTTTGGCTGATGGTTTCTGCTTGATTTCTCTCTTTTTAGATCAGGCCACACCAAGTAAATTTTATGGATGACGTCCTTTGGAGACCCTAAATCTAATGCGAGAGGGCAAAAAAAAAAAACAAGAAGGGCCCTAAAAACAAGAGGCCTAGATTAGAAAAATACTGAGAGACGACAAATGTTAGGACACAAATTGAATCAGGTGACACAGTGTAACAAGCAAGAGTCTTTTATTCATCATCAAAACAGCAATAAATCAGGTGGAACAGCAGTTGTCGTCCTGTCCTGTCTTCGCGTTACGGGTTTCACGTCAATCTGACGATTTGTGGCACTGTTGTGACACTTTGGTCATAGTTACAGGAAGCGGAATTTCTTGGGTTTTTTTTCTAGGAACAAGCCAAAATCAATGCACGCGTGGACGTCATCCATAAAATTTACTTGGTGTGGCCTCACTAGAAATCTTCAGTTTAGGCCACACCAATTTAATTTGTTGGTTCTCGGATTCGCCTCTTTGTGTTTTTCTGATTTTGAAAAAAAAAAGATTCTTGTTCTGAATCAACCCAAATATGCTCATGTTATGCCCCCAACAGTTGAGGACAGTCCTTTTCTTCCTAGTTGCTACAGTTTTTCTATCTATCAATGCAGTTGTTTGATTAAAAGTTCAAAATTCATTGTTAAAATATCAATGGAGTCTTTTGTGTTGACTTGGTGGCTCCTATCGTAGCATTTGAGGCTATTATAATAATAGGATGCCTAGACCTGTTTTTATTTTTATTTTTTTGCACCCTCATTCGCTTCATATTTTTTCTGAAAAAATCTGAGAACCAACAAATTAAATTGGTATGGCCTTATTTTCTTAATTGCTTTCTGGTCCCTTTCTTGTCTTAAAATGAGTTGTCAGGAAGCAAAGTCTTTTAATTTTTGCTTCTTTCCATCTTTTGTTTTGATACAAGTCACGGTTGATAATGCAAACATCATCAAACAGCCATCTGTGCAGGAAAGGTTACTTGATTGTATATTCTATAACTTAATGATATTAACCATTACTGCAATAATTTTTTCAATTCTTTCACAAAAACAGCGAGAAAAGGAACCAATTCTACAAATCACTGCAACTGTTTAATGCAACCTTAAAATATGTACTAGTAAATGAACATTAAATATGTTCGTGATAATCCATGGTTAGATACAATAACAATGATTGCAGGTGTTATTGTTCAGTATTTGGCCAAATTCATTCAATTACTCGGTTCTCAGATATTCAAGGTGAAAATGAAGGAAGCAGCAGACATAACAAAAGCAGAGGGCTGGTACATGTAGAAAAACTTAATCACATGTAATTCAAATCATGTATTCTCAGACCATAAAAAGTGCATCAAGGCATAAACTTAGCCCTCGTGCTTTGTTTTCAATAGATTTTTTTCCAGTATATAAAAATAATAATTATAATATCAAATATTTTGTAAAAAATCTGAGAACCAACAAATTCAAATGTATGGCCTGAGTGTAACGAATATGACAAATAGGAATTTCCTCTTTGATGTTGTTTTCGTTTAGAGCTGTGTACCTAAACAAATTTTAGGTACAGGTACAGGTACAGGTACACAGGTTTAGGTACAGGTCCGGACCTGAACCTGTACCTGAACAATTCGACCAATTTATATGGTCTTCTGAACTCCTTCAATAACAAAAAAACGTAAATAAACTTGATAGTTAAGGTTTATTCTTTGTTTATGGCGAATGCTCAGATAAAATATAGGCAAAACTAAGTGTTTTGTTTTCATGAACACACTGTCCTTACACAGGGACCCATTGTTAACCACCTTTATACACATTTGAGGTCACAAATAGGCATAAAATTGGTGTGAAATTGTTTAGGTACAGTACCGGTACTGAGGGAGTAGGTATTTTGGACCTGTACCTAATCAATTTTTCCGGTACAGTATCGGTACTGCGTACCGGTACACAGCTCTATTTTCGTTGCTTACCTTTACGTTTCGTTGTTTATAAAACTAAATTTTCTTTTTTCTGTCTTTTATCAAAACAGTGCTGATGACAGCAAACTTCAACTTCAATCCCAAAAAACAGCTGGGTGCTCTCAAAAAGATCCAGGTAACAATGCATTTCTTGAAATGTTTAATATTGACATGTACCTAATTAATATACAGCCTCTCATTATGTGACATTGACTTACATAATATCATATAATATGCTACCAGGTCACATACATGTATATCTTCCACTCTGATAGAAAATTAACTGGTTTCCCCTGAAGTGCCAGATACAGCGTAATGACATGCTCAACAGTACATTACATTATTGTGTTTGCTTGCTGAATGATAGTAAATGTAAATTTGTTAATACATGTATAATAAATAAATAAGAATAGAATTTTAAGTTCTGATATTAGTGATTCTCCAGGATTTGTTCTTATTCTTTTTTTGTGATTTATATTACTTAAATCCTGATACTATTTGAAGGATGTGTTAAACTTTGTGTACAGAAACTGGTGCTGCAAAGGCTGAATAAACCACTCTCTAATTTCTGTCTCTCTGTCTGTCTCTCAGTCTGTCTCTCTGTCTCTCTCTCTCTTTCTCTCTCTCTGTTTCTGTCTCTCTGTCTTTGTCTCTCTTACAACGTATATGGTTGTCTTTTAATCTGGTTCAAATTATCCTCATGCGCCTTTAATCCTCTACATGTGTGTCCAGCCCAATCGTCCCATGATGGTGATGGAGTTTTGGTCAGGCTGGTTTGACCACTGGGGCAGGGACCACCACAAACTACATGTGGAAAGTAAGTCTAACTATACTACCTAAAAACTTTTTCAATGAGCCGTACCGCACTGACAGCATCATATGCAATTTGGATCTCTAGACACGAACCGTGTTGGGATGTAGATGTTCTGTGATTATAGTAATGTTTTACCTTGTATACACACCGTGCAATAACAGTAATTCATGTCGAGCAATACCCCTGACCTACACAGTGCAATAAGCCAAACAACACAAATCGTGCAATATACTCTTTGTAATACTATTGTTTTATTGAAATAATTACTACAGTAATACAGATGCTTTTTTTAAACAATGTTCAATTGATATATAATTAATCCCAGATTTTAAACCTCTTGTTACTAAGTTTGATCAATATAAATGTTATCTAAATGTATGTCATAGTCGCTGTCATTGTTAATGTTGTCCTGCATGCTCGGTCATTACTGGCTGGCATGACCTGGAGTTTTCGTATATTTCTTGTTCATTGAATAAAGAATGATTTACCCTCATGCAAACAATAATAATTATGTCACTGAGTAAAAAGACTCTGTCTTACACGACCAAGTCTTTTATTCAGCGGACGTTTTGGAAGCCATAATCTCGTAACTTTCCTCAGGGCAATTCTGACTGGTTCACATTGCACTGCAGCACAGGTATTGCTGCTATAGATGCATTTCCAAAAGTAAAATACAATTTATTTAGTACATATTTACACATACATTGTATACTTGCACATTTGGGAATGCATCTATTTTCAGTCTAAACTTTTTCATATTCTTTTATTCATTAACATGAAGTTGTTGCTGATTCAGTCTAATATTATGCATCTTTTCACTGGCTCCCTTACTAGAGGTGGTGATAACTTTGAGCATTAATCACTAACAAATATGACAGCTAATACATTTTATGTAAACATCATGTTTTATTCCTCAGAGTTTGAGCAGTTGTTAGGAGACATTCTGAGGCTACGATCTTCTGTCAACTTCTACATGTTCCACGGAGGCACCAACTTTGGCTTCATGAACGGAGCCAACTACATCAATGGGTACAAACCAGATGTCACCAGTTACGGTTAGTGATAGTTAAAAAATTATAAACTACATTTTATTTCAAGTTTCAAGTTGTAATATCTATTAGGAATTGAACTTAGAAAAGAAATTATAGATGTTTATATTTTTGCTGTCATTTCTATACTGCAAACCTGAGAAACTGAACGATTTTTTTAACACCTGATTAAAAATAAAATGAATAAAAAATACACATATTTGAAATTTCTATTTCAGACTATGATGCTCCACTGTCAGAAGCAGGGGATCCAACCCCAAAGTACCACAAAACAAGGGAACTCCTGCAAACACTGGCAATGGAGGGAGCAGGTAGGATACTTGTGTGAGATTTGATGCAATTTCTTACACTTTTCATCCATGTTTAGTAGCATATTTTATTTTGTAGGAAATTGTGACATTTTCCAAATATTTTCAAGGCAAAAAGGAAGTATTTTATTTTGTGTCATACTATATATAATACTAACTGAAGGAAATTGTGGATATTAACTTTTTTTTTAATTTTTACAGTTCCAAGTGAGTTGCCTGATGTTCCACCAGCTACAGAGAAAAGCAGCTATGGTTGGTAGAATCAGATAAACTGGCATCTCTAATAACATAGAAGAATCTTTTTCCTCTTCCAAAACTATATAATTACATAATTACAGTAAATTGTTCATTCACCTCTGAGTCTACTTTGTTTTTGATAACATGATTTCAGGTCCATTTCCTGTTGAAAAATACATCACATTTGAAGATGCCTTAAAGGTGCTGGGGGAGGTAAGTGACTGTATTAAATTGTTATGCTCTAGTTTGGTTTGGTTTCTTACAATTACTAGTCTTCATGGAGTCCACTTAAATATTACATAATTATACAACAACAGAATTATAGAATTAAAAGATTTCTAACATAAACTGAACTCTCTTAATAATAATATAGTGATTACAACCATGCATGTAATTTTCTCTTCTTGCATAGCTCATATACAAGCTCATACAGATTTGCCCTAGTCCACTTTTTGCACTAGGTACTGAATTTGAATATACTCTTTTAACCAAAAATATAGCTGAATTGATAACATCATGTTAATGGAGGTGTCGTGTGGTAGAGTGCTCGACTGAGAACCAAGAAGTCCCGGGTTTGAGTCATGAAATGCCACCCATCTTGTGCCCTTGGGAAAGGCACAACTTTCTTCACTTATATTACATGTATATTAGTCCTGTATTTGTTTCTATATGTGGGACACATATAGATGATGATGATGATGATGTGGGACACAACACCAGCAACAGCTGCATTTGTCCCACGTATATTGTATACTAATTGTTACAATTTCAATACATCAAATCACGTACATGTACATGATGTCATTTGTTCCATAGCCAATCAGTAGTGAGACAGTGATGATAAAATCCAATCCAATCATGTTCTATAGCCAATCAGGAGTGAGAAGGTGATGTCCATGGAGATGCTCCCCATCAACAATGACAACGGGCAGTCGTATGGCTACATCCTGTACAGGCACAAACTTACCCACACACCGGCCACAGAGTCTGTCACTCTCAAGTGTGATGTCAGAGACAGAGCTCAGGTCAGTTTACAGCTTTAAGCTTTCTGATAAACCAGGAAATATAAAAATATACAATTTAAACCATGTTTAAAGTTAAAACTTTTGGTCCAACACTAGAAAAGTTCTCTTACCTAGCACGTTCGACCAGTAACTCTGGTCTTCCTCAGTAGACTGACCCAGTGAGACTTGTCACGTGACTTCTTTGAAGTGTGACGTCAACACCTGGCCAAAGGTATCTGGTATACGAAGTCAGCCCCCGTTGTGGTTCAATAAAGAGTGATGGGCCCTGATGTACATTGTATATGGCTTCCTTCACCTCTCTTAAAATTTAGTTTTGTTCAGTGTCCAAAATCCTTACAGTGTCAAGTGAAACAATTTAAACCAGTTGATCTTATAATAGTACAGAAAAGGACATTTTGCAACTGGTCAATGTCAACTTCCTATAGCAAGCCAGCAAATGGCTGAACATATTGTGCATACGTTGACGGGGTTTTTCTCTTGAAGGTTAAGCTTTCAACCCCTACAATCAACCCCAAGTAAAGTTTGCACATTAAGATGGGATGCATACAAAATACCTATGTCATACTTGGCTAATTATATAAGAATATATTGAGATTGTACAAAATCGCTGTACGTTTTGCACACAGCAAAGACAAAGCTATAAAACAAAGGCCTAGGATTGGCTATAAAGCTAGTAAGTATGGGCCTGTGTCTGATAAACCTGCATTTATTTTGTTCTAAAAATCAAATAGTTTTTCGTCTTTCTACCCTTGCAGATATTTGTGAATGGTAAGGAGTCAGGCATGCTGAACTGGAGAGTTGGAGAGATCACTTTGTCAGGGTTGAAGGTAAAGTTTTCAGTTTCAGTTTATTTATTTCACCAGCAGTAATACTCATAACAACCTGTTTTTCAGGCAATGCTGGGTATACAAAGGACGATTAACAACAAAAGTATGCAATGTTACGATATCACATATGATACAGAATGACATAACAGAAAAATCAAACAAAACAATACAAAATAAACACACTCTTACTAGTCCTTAACCTCCTTAATTTTTGTAGTAGCCATGGAAATATGTTTTTGTAGTACTGTACTGTAAGAAAGTTTGTATTTGAAACAACTCTGTAGCAGAAAAAATGCATATTCATGGTGTCATGTATTTGTGGTGGGAAGGCAATAAATACTAGAACAAAACTGACTATCTGTGTTTTTTGGTTGACCGTGTAATGCACTTATTCTTTACTTCATAACGTTTGACCAGAATCTGATAGACTGAGTGTATAATATTTCGTAAACTCTCTTAAACAGGCATTGAATAGTTTTATCAGATTGGTAAGTCACAGTGAGTAAAGAGACCCTTTCTACACAACCAAGTATTCAGCAGACATTTTGGTGACCCTGTGATTATGAACCAGTCAGAATTACCCTGAGGAAGGTGACAGATGGCCACCAAAACGTCAGCTGAATACAAGACTTGGTTGTGTAGAAAGAGTCTCTTGACTCTCTAAAGCAGGATTCTGTTATTTCAGGAGAACGACATTCTGGACATCCTAGTAGAGAACCAGGGCAGGGTAAACTTTGCCCAGACCATGGACGGAGTCAAGAAGTTTGTGTTGGAGAGTGTGACTGGAGTGAACAGGGGGGATGCACTGTTGGACCAAAGGAAAGGTACAAAATTCTGTGTATTCAATGACATATAAAAGTAAATTAAAAAGGATCACAAAAGTCTCATTTTCTGATATCAGTTTTTCTGCTTCAAGCATAGAAGCCAGTAGAGAACATTTATCTAAATATCATTATGGTAATAAAAAAGTGACTCAAAAATTGTACATTGCATGCAGCTATTATTTTACTATGTAGTGCTTTTAATGGATTTTCTATCTTTATGGCAATGTTTCAATGTATCCTTTGAGACCTGGATCTCAAAAAAGGTTTCCCGTGCACGATGCATAGGTTTGGTGCCTATGTCCATTTCCATGGACCTCAAAGAAATATGATATTTTTCTTGACTTACATGTATGTTACACATTAGATAATTTAAAAAAAACTTTTATTATACTTAATATTATTATACTAAGTGTTTTTTGGTCACAACAAACTATTGACTCTTGACACATTCTATATTTAAGCATTTTGCAGTTTGATTAATTGCATTTTCTATGCTTATACATGTGTGATGTATTCCTTTTGTTTTACACAGGACTTGTAGGAGAGGTACTGCTGAACACTGCCCCACTAGAGACATGGGAAATCTTCCCTCTGGAGCTCAAGCCAGAATTCCAAACAAGGTACAAAATGTAGGCCTGCACATGTACCAGATAGGCCTGTTCAATGAAAATGTTCTTCAAACCAATGGCCAGCTTTGCTTGCACATCCAAAGTTTAACACCACGAACCCAGAATAAACATGTAAAGTGCTATAATTTTGTCAGAACATAGGGTTTTCCATTAAATCAACATGTATTCAGAATTTAAAGGTATCCAATGCAATTTCATAGCAACAAAACAAAAAAAAAAAGAATATTCTGGATGAGGAAATCTGTCTGATGTTGACAGTTACTTTTCTATCTAACCATGTCCATTTTTGAATAATTGCTGAGTGTTTGAAGTAGCCCAGAAACAAACTACATGTCAGTGAGGTGTTTTTATTTCTGGTGAAAATAGGTAGAACCAGCTGAGATACAAATCTTTTCCATCAGTGGCATCACAATTTCTTGCTTCAAACTTCAAAGATATCACTAATGCAGCTATGGAATTGGATTCATTTGAAACTACATTAAAAGAAGGAACAGAAAATTGACTCTGCAAGTCCAGTTTTGCTTCCAGTTAATGCGAAAATAAAAAAAAGACTTAATTCATTGAAGAAGAAAAAAAATATCCGTATTTTCAGGTTAGTGGAGTCACCCAGACTGGAAGGAACTGACTGATGCAGCAGAAATACCCTTCCCATCATTCCATTTGATCAACTTCTCCATCCCCGAAGACCCGAAGGACACATTTCTGGACATGAAGAAGGTGAGAAGGGCTAGTTTTGCAATTTTTCAGAATTTTTTTCAGTAATTTTTTTCAGAAATTTTTGTCAGAAATTTTTTCAGTAAGTTTTTTTCAGAAATTTTTTTCAGAAACTTTTCTGTAATTTTTCAGAAACTTGTCAGGAATTCTTATTAAACATAAGAAAAATGGTTCTCAATTTTTTTTATAATGGTCTCAAAGCATTAAGGGAAAGGGGATGAAGTCTGCCATCCCTGAATGCATGGATTTTGATCTTATGCACAAATATGTTAAATGCTACTTAAATATGTAAATATTAAACATCAGCCAAAATTAATTTAACTGTGTGTTATGTTACAGTGATACATTCTTTTGAATGTATATGTACAGTTATTTTTCATTATTGCACATACATGTAATACTGAAGCTTTAATTAGTGCCTGTTAAAGCTGTACACTTGTTTGGTAGGGTTGGGGGAAGGGTGTGGCAATCTTGAATGGTTTTAATCTGGGGGAGGTACTGGCACATCGGACCTCAGGAGACACTATATGTCCCTGCACCATTCCTCAAGCAAGGAGACAATCAGGTTAAGTTTATCAATATAACTGCTATTTAATTTACTGTAAATCTTCAAATGTTGTTAATATAAATCCCAATACATTACTACCTGCGCTACAATAATTGTAATCATGGCTTCATGTGCAAACTTTAAACATTGTGGAAAACCTCCCCAACATTGTGTAAAATCTATGTGCTTTATAACCCATAAAGTATAAAGTATAAAAGGCTTTATGACACTACTGTAATAAATTTTTTCCACTTTTGTATCATGATCAAGATCAACTACAAACTATACATCTATGTACTGTCAAGAAAGTTCATCGATGTTGGAATTGAAGTTAAAACTTTTGTTCCAACACAAGGATTGTTCTCACTTAGAGCTTTCGACTAGTCACTATGGTCTTCTTCAATAGACTGACCCAGTAAGGCATGTCACATGGCTTCTCTGAAGTGTGACGTCATCACTCGGTCTGGGTCAATGGTATCAGGTAAACGATGCCAGCTCCTGTCACAGTCGATACATCAGATCCACATATTGTTTAAAGTTAAAACTTTTGGTCCAACACTAAAATTCTCTCACCTAGAGCTTTCGACCAGAATTTTTGTGTTGGACCAAAAGTTTTAACTTTAAACATGTAACTACCAACACAGATGAACTATCATGATAGATTCACATATTATATGTGTGTGTTGCTAATATTTCTGCCCCCCTCCCACAGCTCCTGTTGTTTGAGCAGCATGTCCCTTACAAGGAAGTGTTCTTCACGGACACCCCTCGGCTGGGGAAGGAGAAGGAGGTGTCTTGTGTTCCTCTTTAGAAGTAGAGTAAAGGTCACTATTTCATGCTGCCCAGAAGGCCCATTCTGAGACACCTTTAACAAGCACAATCCAAACCAACTGAAAGCAGCCTTTTTCTTGGTATGTGTGGATACTACTCATTACAAGTAGTGGACACTCAAGTAGGTGATTTTTGACAGCTCAGTTCTTAGATGTTTTCCATAATTTCAATATGGACTGGAAATAGTGGTCTGTGCCCACTAATCTTAGACAGTAGGAGCCTGTTTGGATATGGAATTCATCTAGCCTGGATGCCTGCCTTTTTATTTGTAGCACACTTGCTTGATGATTCCCTGCTACCAAATGGTATCAATGGTAATTGATTGTAATGTATGTTACTTGTTTCCAGAAACATATATCTGCATGGGGTGGAGATTTCTGCAGAAATCTGTAGAAATAATCTGATCCCTAGGGCATTATCACTGTTATCTACATGTACATAGTTGTTGTCATCTTCTATGTCACAATATCATGAATATGCAATGTCAATATTGTTCAGGACAAACTATGCTTTAAAAGTGAGAGGTAGTCTGCAATTAGAGTATTTAGAGAATTATAGTGCCCCGCATATTTTGCAGAAGCAAAACAATACTTTAACAAATAAAATTAGTACATATATATTTAATTTATGTTTTGTGAAATATGATGCAAATTTTCCAACTTGAGGCAACTGGACAAAAAAGCAATCAGTGCATATTGCTTTATTGTGAGTATTCAGCAATTTACAATCAGTATTTTAAATTGACAACCAACCCAAGCAGGCAATATCAATAACATGAATAATGATGCCTACTAGGCAACCAGTCGTCACTAATGAAAAGACTGAGTGACAGTAACTTCATCTGTTACGGTAACTTTCTGCCACAGTAACTTTCAGTAACTTTCAAACAGCACTTAAACTACTAGTACTTAAATTACTACTATACTACCGAATACTCAGGTGTTCGTTACACCACTTTCAAATAAGGCTGAAATTCGGCCTAATGAAAAAAGTCTGAATGACAGTAACTTCATCTTTTACGGTAACTTTCTGCCACAGTAACTTTCAGTAACTTTCAAACAGCACTTAAACTTCTACTCCAATCACATTTTGCTGCTATCTCATGAACTTCTGTAATCATAGCCATCCCATATACTTATTTCATTGTAAGAGAAGAGACTGTTCACTGACTAACACACAACGAGTAGACAACTACTTACTTTCAATACTACGCACACCACTTACTTTCAAATAAGGCTTAATGAAAAGTCTGAATGACAGTAACTTCATCTGTTACGGTAACTTTCTGCCACAGTAACTTTCAGTAACTTTCAAACAGCATTTAAACTGCTACTTCTAAAACATATTTCTGATATCTTATGGACTTCTGAAATCATAGCCATTCCTTACTTATTTCATTGTAAGATAAGACTATGCACAGACTAACAAACAACGAGTAGACGACTATCTTGGCACACCATATTTTTTGTCAATATTCTGTTACGTAACGTCCACCACGTGTTCTAAGAATTAATCTTTAGTTGTTACAATAGCACTTTCAATGGTCTGTCTAGTTATAAAATACTCAGGTGTACGGTACACCACTAACTTTCAAATAAGGCTAAAATTCGGCCAGTTACATTGTATACTGGATAAACCATTACTATTGTTTTAATCCACTAAGATCAGAGATACGAAGCATGTTATCATAGAATAATATTGTCAACATTTTCTTCAAACAGCACTAGTGCCGTTACATGTTTGCAGCTAACACACACAAGTGTGCACATTGATTAAATTTATTAATTTGCATTAAAGTTATAATGATCAACAACGTTAACCACAGTCACATGAGTACAAACGACCAATTCAATAATACATCGTGTACTGATATGCTGACCCCAACAAGATTCATTTTAACCTATTCACCGGGCTTTTTTGGGCATGCTCAGACCGTGGCGAGGGGGGGTGCTTTTGAGGCCGCCCCCTGTAACTCAACAACCATTTTATTTATCGTAGGGCCACTAAATCTTTAGAGAATGATGTAGTAATAAAATTTATTTACCTAATTAAAACATAAAACCTAGAAAAATTTTATGTTTGAGCCAAAATTACTGATTTTTTAAAAAAGTGCCTGTCAGAAACCCGTTTCCATTGCAACACGAAAAATCAGGAACTTATCTAATTAACATGAAATTGTTGCCAAATATTTTTAGGAGGTCACTACATTTGACGGTTCTAGCGCAAGCCGTTCGGTTGCTATCCGAGATGAAAGTTGGCGCGGGCCTCAAAAGCCTTAAGAAAACGCAGATGGTTGTTAATGGTATTTAGTGGTTACTAAGAACTTGACAAGAAAGATGCAGGTCAAGTTTGATAATGAGCCTCCTAGTGGCTGTTTTGGGTATTGCAGCGGCGCTTCAGTGTTTGAGGTAAAATTTTCCGAAAGTGTATGATTTTTACGTAATTAAAATCTTTTGGAGTACGTGGTGTAATTTTTCATGTTATGGTATTTGCCATATTGTGCAATGCAGTGCTAGGCTCCGTGCAGTAGCATTTGCGGGGGGAAGATTGTCACAGTAGAGATGTATACATTCGTTACCACCAAATCCCCCTTAGGTCCCAAGGCGATAGCCCATGGGTTCTTAATGTTAACTGCGGTGCGGATAAACTCCCCGCGGCTTGTGTACATGTCAACCCGCGAGTTTGTCGCGTCTGCCACAAAGATTTGACCTCTTCTGTTCGTACAAATGCCTTTTGGACTGCCGAATGTACGGAAGGTGAAAAGCAAATCTCCCGAGTTATTATACACGTAGACTTTTGAATATAAATAGTCAGTAATAAAGATGTTTCCCTCCCTTCCTGTTGTGACGTATTTCATATTGACATTGTCCTTGCCGAAACTTCTGTCAAACGAGCCGTTGGGTTGATATATTGAGATTTTGTCTAAAGCTAAGACGATGATTTTGTTGTTTCGTTCGTCAATCGCGATTTTTGGGGACACGGCATGCCGCTGAATGTCAATCTGACTCAATGGCTGGCCATCGCGACTGTACTGAACCACGTAAACGTCGCTTAGACTCGAATCGGTTGATTTCCCCACTACCCACGCATGTCTATCTTTATCAACGTCAACGTCATGAGGGTACATTATTTGGTCTTTTTTACCCGGCATTATGGTTGGAAAGAGACGGAGAGAGACCCCATTCTTGTTAAAGACTTGGACTCGCTTGTTCCTGATTTCACTGACGAATATCTCATTGTCGGCAGACACGGCCACTCCAGCGGCTGACCTAAGTTTTCCCGGTTCCTTCCCATACCCACCAAACACAGTCTTCTCTGGTTTGACGTTTCCGGAAGAGTACTCTGCAACAACAAGTCATTGATACCTAGACTTTAATTGTGAGGGGTTGGGTTGCTGCCCTTCGAATTCTGGCACTACTTTTCTTATAATCCCTAATGAATTATGGTTTTTGACTGTAGCATGGAACTATACACACAGATAACACCCAGTTATAACAAACTTAGAAATACTGTTCAAAAATGTTCCTCAGAAGATTTCAGTAAATCACAACCAAATATGCCTATGGAGACGGCGTCACTGTCTTTAATCTTTGTACAATATTAAGTACAGTTACCTTGTAAGCTGATGGTGGTGGGCGGCAGTGTAAGGCGCGGTGTGCTGTGGGAGGTTGATGTCAGTGTGGCACCCTCTGAGCTCCAGCCAGTACGGTCTAATGGCACTGTTGGTCCAGTAGTGACAGTGCGAACCTGCCAAAAATGGTAAAACTAGCAATGAATAATAGTAAAAGCAGCTACTATATAATCGCGTTACCAGTGTTTGAGGTATAATATTCCACTTAGACGGCGCTCTGACGGCGCTCTCTCTGCGACCTGAAATTGGCCAGCGCGCGATGAGAGCGCCATGAGCGCCGTCACATCGGTGACTGTATGGAAGCGGTTCATTATCTTTTTTTCGCTTTTTTGAGCACAAATATTAATGTAGCTGCTGTTTGATTACCCTGGTTGCCACACTAGTATCGGGCCGTTAGCCCTTTTCCTGCGGCAGCCATAAGCTCTTCGCCCGCCTAAATTACCGCTACGGACCCGGGGAATCGAGTTTGGCCGGCCGTACATAGAGTCTAGTGTAGGGCCGGCCAAACTCCCCCCGGGATCGACTCCCCGGGTCCCGTAGCGGTACTTAAAACAGGCGGGCGAAGGGCTTCTGGCTGCCGAAAGAAAACACAGCTAACACCCAGTTTGATAGAAAATCAACTCACCGTGGGTTTGGACATGAGATCAGGCACAGTCGTCAGTCCAGAACTGCTGCAGGTACTTTGACCAGCCGAGTTGGGGGTGTTCATGGATTGTGTCGGCTGTAGGGGATAGATAATATTGTCGTAAGGTGTTGTTTCAGAAATGGAACTCATTAATATGATTTAGGTCCATCATCCTATAACTATTTGAAATAGCTGGAGAAAAAAAGCAAGTAGAAGATGCACAAAAGATTTACCTTGTGACTATCCTGCACGTTGGGGTTAAAGTATAACCCGATGAAGATTCCACTGATGATCAAAATCATCAGAACAACGGCAGTAATGGCTGCAGCAACCATCCAACGAGATCTGCACACTGGAACATTATATCTATTATTAACATTTTAAAGTGAACCAAACAACGAACTCAATGGTGTTAAAATTAATTTCATTTTGAATGAAAGTTTGTTGTACGTTTGTGCTCTAACAAGCTAGGTACAGGTCATGAATAAACAGGGAAAAAGAATACAGCAATAACACTTAACATACTAATGTGATCTACTATTTTAAAGGTTCAACTTCTTGTCGCTTCTTAAGGCAGTTATACATGGATGAAATATGAACTGAAAATGATAATGAATGCCCTTGTTCAAATAGTGGGAACTTGGTTTACAGAATCAGCATTAAGTTACATAATCACTGTAAACCTCTGTGTTAAACAAGGGATTCTATTTCGCAACACACACACACAAACACACACAAACCTTCATACTAACACAAACACACACACACACAAACACACAAACAAACACACACACAAACACACACAAACACGCACACATGCATACAAAGTTGACGATAAGAATGTTTTGAAAAGGAAACATCTCTCACTTGAGCCACCTTCTTGGTCAGCATTCGGGATCGCATCCGGTGCGTCCTGGGTGTCCTCCGGATCCGGAGCGTCTGGCGAGAACGACGGATTCCGGATCACTGTGTTTTGCATGGTGGTCCGCCCGAGTGCCACCGGTGAGAGTTTCTTTACCGCTGCAGCATCGCCTTTCACAGACCTAACATCAACACTATCCTCCTTCTCCTCTCTATCTCCATGGTATGTGAGAATGTCTGTGGCGACTTCTGAGATCACATCGTAGAGTGCTTCGGCCATGATCGTAGATGTGATTCGTTTGTTAGGTGCTGATGATTTTGGGTTGCGAGGATGTGGTCACACCAGCCACACGGTAGATTTTCCTCTTCTGTTCAAACTTTAGACTCATTAGTTCGGGCATGATATTCCAGCCCCTAATTGATTACAATACAAAACACTGACATATTTGTAATTACTATAAGGAAATGAAATGTTTGTTTCATAGCACAATATTTCCAATCATTTGTCATAAATGATGGAAAACATTTCCTTCTCAATTATTGAGACAGGAAATAATTGACGAACATGTACATTTGTACACCCACGTGCACATCCATGAGACCGCCTTGCAACGTGACAAGAAAGCAATCAGAGCATACTGTTTTACTCTGAATATTCCACAGTCAACAATCAGCCCACACAGGCAATACCAAAGTAGAAACAAGAATTCGGAGATCTCATACCTCCGTGAAATATATGAGTTTTTGTAAATGTTTTTACACAGTATACTACAGTACAGAACAAAATAACACAGACTTTTGTTTTCAAACACACAGCTAATAGGGTAGCACCTTTGGCCGGAAATATATAGGTCAGCCTATTCCAGAGGGAGAACCTCATTAATCAAACTGGCGCACTGACCGCTGGTGTGTTGTTGCATAACCGCATCTGTTTTCCCTGCCTTACCAAACCGAAAGTTCTGCATATTTGACCTTGACCTTTGGCTTCCTAAGACCTACCAACATACCAAATACCACAATCCATAAAGGCGTTCTGAAGTTATGCTGACTACAAATGTGCGGAAACACACACACACACACACACACACACACACACATATATATACACACACACAGACCCGCGAAAAACAATACCTCCATGAAAAATGGAGGTAATCATAAAAACTTTTGAGGAGAACGACGTTTCGTTTTTATCACGATAACTGTAAAATCAGCCATATAATCTAGTTTCAGAAGTAAGGGGATGAGTAAGAACATAGTGAAGAAACGTTGACTCAGATAAGAATATGGCAATTTAAAGAAATTTATGATATCCTGCACCGTGCGTAGAAGCTGTAAGACCTGTATACGTACTTTTAATCAACTTACTTCTTACACCGTGATGGGCCCCCAGTCTTGGTGATTTGTTTGGTTTTGGCTTTGACATTTCTGTAATTAGTGTTTTTCTTCTTAGCGCAATGTTTCAAATCATTTGTCTTAACTGAGAGGGAAATTTCCTTCTCAATTGTTTAGAAAGGAAATTATTGACGCACGCCACGTGCACATCCAGGAGACCAATTCGCAACGTGACAAGAAAGTGATCTAAGCATATTGTTTTATTGTGAATATTCAACAGTCAAAAATCAACCCACACAGGCAATGCCAAAGTAGAAATTATAAAAACTTTTGAGGAGAACGACGTTTCGTTTTTATCACGATAACTGTAAAATCAGCCATATAATCTCGTTACCAGTTTCAGAAGTAAGGAGATGAGTAAGAACATAGTGAAGAAGCGTCAACTCAGATAAGAATATGGCAATTTAAAGAAATTTATGATATCCTGCACCGTGCGTAGAAGCTGTAAGACCTGTACTTTTAATCAACTTACTTCTTACACCATGATGGGCCCCCAGTCTTGGTGATTTGTTTGGTTTTCGCTTTGACATTTCTGTAATTAGTGTTTTTCTTCTTAGCACAATGTTTCAAATCATTTGTCTTAACTGAGAGTGAAATTTCCTTCTCAATTATTTAGAAAGGAAATTATTGACGCACGCCACGTGCACATCCAGGAGACCAATTCGCAACGTGACAAGAAAGTGATCTAAGCATATTGTTTTATTGTGAATATTCAACAGTCAAAAATCAACCCACACACTGTCAGGCAATACCAAAGTAGCAATCATAAAAACTCTGCAAGAAAACAACTTTTTGCTACAGTACATTATTTCTGAAACTTAGTAAGAACAGAGTTTGAAATATCACTGCTATTACCTATTGCTGCTTTCTCATAGAGGTCTGGCATCTTAGTACCTGACATCTTAGTAACTCATTGTTTAATTGTACAAGACTAACACACAACAAGTACATGTAGACCACTAGCTCTCTTGTTAACTTACTGGTACCTTGTAACTTACTAAGCTTGCTCCAAGAAAATGAGTCCTAATTAGTTTTTAAAAGAGTATTTTAAATTGCCTGCCTTGTTATTGAACGCAAAGCCTGCTATCATACAGTGATATTGTCAAAAAGTGTATTCAACTGCCAGTTGCTAGGTTTCAAGCTCAATACTGCCATGATACTGCTACCGAAAAAACCTTTGGTGAGGAAATATAGTTACGGTGGAGCTGTATACATCCGTTACTACCAAATCCCCCTTAGGTCCCAAAGCAATACCCCACGGGTTCTTAATGTTAACCGCGGTGCGAATAAACTCCCCGCGGCTTGTGTACATGTCAACCCGCGAGTTGGCCGCGTCTGCCACGAAGATTTGACCCTTTCTGTCCGTACAAATGCCTTTGGGATTGCTAACTGTGATTGTGAAAATGGAATCTCCCGAGTCGTTATACACGTAGACTTTTGACTTTAAATAGTCAGTGATAAAGATGTTCCCCTCCCTTCCTGCTGTGACGTATTTCAAATCTACATTTCCCTCCTTGCGGAAACTTCTGTCAAACGACCCGTTGGATTGATACATTAAGATTTCATTTGAAGCTAATACAATTATTTTGTTATTTCGTGTGTCCACCGCTATTTTCGGGGACATGGCAACTCGATGAATATCAATCCTGGTCAATGCCTGGCCATCTCGACTGTACTGAACCACGAAAACGTCGCTTTTAATTGAATCTGTAGACTTCCCCACTACCCACGCATTTCTGTTTTTGTCAACGGCAACGTCATGAGGGTACATTATTTGGTCTTTTTCACCCGGCACGATGGTTGGAAAGAGGCGGAGAAAGACCCCAGCCATGCTAAAGACTTGTACCCGTTTGTTGTAAATATCATTGACGAATATCTCATTGTCGGTAGATACAGCCACTCCGCTCGGCGAGCTAAAATTTCCAGGTTCCTTCCCATAGTCACCAAACACAATCTTCTTTGGTTTGACGTTTCCGGCCGAGTACTCTGCAACAACAAGCCATTGATGCTTAGATTTTGACTGGGATTCTTTTGATTCATATTACAATGATGTATTATTTCTTCCTTCCCTCATAGATGGTAGTATTTAGAATTGAAACATAACACAACATGGACAAATCACACCCAATTGGAAAAATTAATAACGACACGAAAGATTCTAGAAACTCGTAATTATATGTACAACAACATAATTATACACATACTATTGCCTTACAGTTTGCTTTTTGAGTAGAAAAATAAATGGTTATTGCTATAAGAATCAATATGTCCAAATATTTTATGATAAGGTCATTGTGTATGTTGTAAAATTATATTTTATTTTTAAATATGGAAATATCGTCATATTCTTTTCCCCTTCGTACTAACTTTGATATTGAGTATAGTGACAGGCTGAATAAAAGTGTGACAGGCTGAATAAAAGTTCTAAACGGGAACTATTCGGCTCCAGATGTCTTACTGAGGGACGACTGCGTGTGCAAGATGTCGGTAGCTTGAGGAATGAATCCCCTCTACTATATATTTGATATTGAGTACAGTTACCTTGCAAGGTGTAGGTGGCGGATGACAGTGTGACGCGCTGCGTGCTCCAGCTAGTAGAGTTTGATGGTGCTATCGGTTCAGTATCGACAGTGCGCACCTGTCAACGAACAATGATACACACTTGCAAGTTTGCAATGCATAAGTGCAAAAACATATGTATCGAAAACATACCCTTGTTAAAAGTTAGGAAATCAAAATAGAACATTTTGTGAAAACGTGCATAGCACAAATAAGAATATATCGCTCATTTTCCTGGAGGACCCAACATTGGGACCTGCTAAGGATTTGAACCCTAATTATAATAAACCTTCATATTCTGAAATTCTTAGGAAAAAATGCAACCTTGCGAACTATCCTGCACTTGTTGTAAAATTGTTAGATGTTCTCAGATATTATATACTCTCTCCTGGAAGAATAGCTTTCACCCTCTGGTGGGCAGCTAAAGGACAGTTTTAACTCAATAAATTCAATAAACTCTGAGATATTGTAGCTACAGGTTGATGGAAACTAACATAAAACCAACTAACCATGGGTTTGGACATGAAGTCAGGTGTTGCCGTCCCCCCAAAACTGCAGCAGGCAGGGTGTCCGGGAGAGTTCGGGGTGTCCACGGATTGAGTCGGCTGTAGAGCATAAATCGTCGTAAATCGTAAAAACCCACGGTTTAATAGATTCAGCCTGTTGATATGATTTTAGGTTCATTATCTATAACAGTGGCTTAACCTGTTGAAACCTTTTAGATAATAATTATTATAGTACCTGCTATTGTCTTGGTAGTCTAGGTCTAGCACACGAGATAATTATACCAAACCTCAATGCGCTTTCGCGTGTGGAATTATTGTATTTGGTGGCTGACCTGTACACTGCACGAAATGGCCTCGGATTATAGCAAATCCTGAAGATCCGAAATCGTGCATCATAACGGATACGTAGCAAATCCGGAGAAATCCGCAATCCTTGCTCGAATACGAAGTTGCACTGCAGATCCGACAATTCCGGCACCGTATACGTCCGGATCCGTGAGAAACCACAGATACAAATTTGATATTCGCAAGGAACCTTCTTTTTCAGATATGTTATAAGTCCGGTTTTTTGGGGGAGTCTGGAGTTGCCTCGGATCCTGACAGATATAGTAAATACCAATGTAGGCGTCGTATGTACTACCACGGATTTCAGCAAATCCGGATGCCGGGAATTTAACGGATTCTAAAATAACCCACAGGGCACTGCTGCTTTGGACTCTCCCACAGTTTCCGAACAAAATGACAGAAAGCGGGATTTCGCGGATCTCACTTCCGCAGATCCGAACAAAATACCAGAAGCGGGATTTCGCAGATCTCGCTTTCACAAATCCGAAAGTGATATCAGCAACGGGATTTTGTGGATCTCAGAATTTCACACTTGGCACAGATGCTATTTCCTGAGTCCCGCAGCACCGAAAAAGATTCCAAAAGCAGAATTTTACGGATCAAGGTTCTGTGGATCCGATAAAGATACCCGAAGCGAAATTTCACGGATCACGGTTCTGCAGATACAAAAAGAGATACCGGAAGCGGGATTTCACGGATCACGGTTCTGCAGATCCGAAAACGATACCAGAAGCGGGATTTTGCGGACCTATCTTCCACAGATCCGAAAGAGATACCAGAAACGCAGGGAATTTTGTGAGTATCAGAATTTCGCACTTGACTGACTCTTACTATGGATTCGCATGGATTCCAAGTTTCACAGATCCAAAAAAGATACCAGATGCAGATTCGCTTCCACAGATCCCAAAAGATCCCACTTGGCATTCATATGACCTCATATGGATTTACGAATCCCGCAGATCCGAAAAAGATACCAGAAGAGGAATTTGTCTGATCTCGCTTGCACGAAATCTGGAATTTACCAAACTTACCATTTATAGCATGGGTAATACTATCTTTCCGAGTTTAAACAATCTACATCCCTTATAATCGGGTACCTAACACGTACATGTAATGTTAACTTTCTTGAGGAAGGTAATGAAAGGAAGCAAAGTCTAAATGATGCCTCTGATTGGCCAGCTAGCGTGCGCATGCGTACTGTGTTGGCGGTTAAAATGAAAACTGTTAGGAAAGTTGGCTTCGATGCAGGGGAAAACTAGGGAGAAATCAGGCGTTTGTATCGCTTTTTTCTCGTGATACCATGATGACATAACCAGTCTACCATGATCGGTCATCGAGTTTGGACAGGATTGAGAGTGTTTGGACAGGAGGAGGATGTGATGTCAATTCAAACGCACAGAATAGTGACGTTGGTAGCAAGCTTCGGCGCCCCCTCCCCCTTGCACGGCGGCCCTGCGCACTTAAGCTTGATCCAACACATTGGGCGTTTGGTAAGTTTAGTTATCATACCTATTTGGTTATTGATATGTCACTGCCAGAAACATGATAGAATGTCTCTAACTAACCTGTCCCCTCCACATTATAGATGAAAGGCGTTTAGGGGCTTGTCTTTGTAGGGTAGCAACTTGTTCATACTTTCTAACGGCCAATAGGCATTGGTGCCGGGACAATCTCGTCTTGACAAAAATAGGGAGCAGTTTAAAAAAAAAGTGTTCAGTATTTTTATTGTATTCAGGTATAGTCGATTTTTCAATACATGTATTATATATCTTATATGTCTGGTAGAAATTTTGATCAAGTTATATATGTTACTTTTTGTCTATTGAAGCATGGTGGAAGATGCGGGTTTCTCTTTTTAGCGAACGCCCACGAAAGCCCAAAAATTGTCGCACGAATCTTAAAATTTTTTGTGTGGTTATGTCCAGAGTGTGCTCCCGCGTGTCCATGCCAAGTTTGAAGCGAATCCATCGAGCCGAACTTAAATAAATCGAAATTTACTGTTTTTTTTCTCTTCTTGGCGAACGCCCACTTTACTTCCGGGTTCGCTGCGAACGCCCACTACTCTTTGCAAAATTTCGGCCCTCGCGCAACGCCGGCAAAATCTACCACCACAAATATGTTCCTATAAGCCTCCCCTGAATTTCTGACAAGTTTCCGTGCTTTACGAGCTTTTAAAGTACCCATTTTTGACAAAATAGGCGCTGCGACGAGCTCGCCGCCTCGGCGTATACGTTCTACCTGGTCACGTGACTTGCGGTCGGGGACTGTTCGGTAATTTCATGATCAGCGGGAGGGAGGAAGGGTTGCAGAAAAACGCAATCTACCGCACATAAGGGGAAGAATTTCGTGTTTGTAACATCAAACATAAATGATTTCCTTTCTTACATAATTTTCCTCGGTTCTAGTAGTGACGCCGCCGAATAAAGTACGCACTGTTGAAAACTTTTCAAAATACAAAAAACGTCACAGGCCGCCGCCAAAGTCGGGGTTTTTATTTGAGGTTTTCCCCGACAGATCCAACGACTACCGACGAATATAGCGAAAACCGGCAAGGAGAATTGCACTACATCGATTCGTACATAAAATGTCGGATGATAATGTTGACGCGTGGAAATAAAGTTAAACTTTAATAAATGTGTGTATGGTCGATATTGACACGAAGTTGCGGTAAAACGAGAAGACGCAAGGTAAGATAATCTAGGTCACTCACGTCGCGGTGCTCGGTCATGCTGACGGGATGGTCGCCAGCCAGCCGCCGATATCTCAGTGGAACCCCGGCCGAAAATAAATACCCCCGTAAGTATGAACGCAATTCTATTGAATAGGGTTATGAGAGGTAAGATTTAAAATGGTCCGCAAGCCGTGAACGTTCTTGATCGTCGTAACGTAGTGAATAACGTTACTAGTATAACATGACAGTTGTGCTTCAACTGATGGTCAGTTCTGATGCACTTTCGGCGATAGTTAAACACAGAAATCTTCAACAAATGTTATAGCCATGCTGTTACAAAGGTTCAAATGACACAAATCTTTTTACTTCGTATCACAAATCTATTTAAATATAAACAAATGCCGCAGAAAATTATTTTGTAGCGGGACTATACCAGCCAGTATTACGTTAAAATGCTGGGTAGATGTACAAGGCATGGCCTTACAATGATAGGGTTTTTTGGGCGAAGTCTTTGAAATCCTTTGCTGCCCGCCGGTGGGTGGGGCCCGTGCGCTTGCTGTTGTGGGCGTGACGCCGCTGTGTCTGATCAGGACGTGCCGTCGTCTTGACAACACAACATGGGAAGCCAGCGGCCAGAAGCATTCAATGCTGGAAAGTTTTTATTCCTTTGATTTTGTGACATGAGCAGTAGTTTACTAAACGAGATATTTTTCAAAAACTCTTTCGCTCGCGTCTCAGCAGTCTCGTTGTTGTTTTGGGTTCGGTGTCAAATGTTTAAATACGGTAGCACATTAAAATTCCCCGCCCGGTCGAACTTCTCCGCCTCGATCATTTGTTGCTCACTGATGGGCGGTCAATCAGCGCGGACGTGGTTTACAACGTGGCGAGCGGCGCCGACAAAAAATTTAGGGCCCCCTCCGTACTGTAACGTTGTAATTGTCGCCGGCGGTGTCACTACTAGAACCGAGGAAAATTATGTAAGAAAGGAAATCATTTATGTTTGATGTTACAAACACGAAATTCTTCCCCTTATGTGCGGTAGATTGCGTTTTTCTGCAACCCTTCCTCCCTCCCGCTGATCATGAAATTACCGAACAGTCCCCGACCGCAAGTCACGTGACCAGGTAGAACGTATACGCCGAGGCGGCGAGCTCGTCGCAGCGCCTATTTTGTCAAAAAATGGGTACTTTAAAAGCTCGTAAAGCACGGAAACTTGTCAGAAATTCAGGGGAGGCTTATAGGAACATATTTGTGGTGGTAGATTTTGCCGGCGTTGCGCGAGGGCCGAAATTTTGCAAAGAGAATTGGGCGTTCGCAGCGAACCCGGAAGTAAAGTGGGCGTTCGCCAAGAAGAGAAAAAAAACAGTAAATTTCGATTTATTTAAGTTCGGCTCGATGGATTCGCTTCAAACTTGGCATGGCACGCGGGAGCACACTCTGGACATAACCACACAAAAATTTTTAAGATTCGTGCGACAATTTTTGGGCTTTCGTGGGCGTTCGCTAAAAAGAGAATGCGGAAGATGCCCAACTTTTCTGACAAATGTAATTTGCAAACAGCAGGGAGTACTACAGGCGGAGCCTCCTCATCCCGAAGACGTTATAAAGGCATGTGACACATTTTGTCACCCGTGTATTTGTTTACCTTTTTATACCTCTAGGATGTATGTGACAAGGTTTTGCTAGTCTGTCTTATGATGTATTAAATGATCAATGGCTTTTTTGCCAACAGAAACTGGATCATCGCCTTGAAGGTGAAGAAACCATGCAGTAAGCGGCTCAATCTCAAGCTGCAGCGCATACTGAGTCCTGAGTACATGTCACCAGACGAGTCAGTTTATGATGGAAATGGAAATAATTTTTTACTAAGGCCATCCTTTCCTGCCCACATCTACAAAATACAAAAGTGATGCGGACCAAAAGTATGAAACTTCATACTAAAGTGAACAGGTAAAACGGCAGTGAACAAAGAGGGTACCTGGCCCAGTGACCCTTCTTCCACTTCCAAGTCTAAAAATCCCATCTTGTTAGAGTTGAATTAATGGATTTCTAAATGTTAACTTAGGTCTAGTATTATTTCTGGTGAATTTTCTGAGGCCAGTGAAACTCGTTCACCATGATTTGTGTACGAATATGTACCCCAAGTTCACTCTTTGGGGGTAACTTATCAGTGGAAAGAAATGTTTTTTACAGTTTTTGTTAGCATTACTATGATTTGTGTATGGATATGTATCCCAAGTGTAACGACATAGCTCACTATTTTAAGGTAACTTTGGGCAGAAATGTTAATTACAGTTTTTGTTAGTTCACTATGATTTGCGTATGGATATGTACCCCAAGTGTAAGGACATAGCTCACTATTTTAAGGTAACTTTGGACAGAAATGTTTATTACAGTTTTTGTTAGTTCACTATGATTTGTGTATGGATATGTACACCTAGTGTAAGGACATAGCTCACTATTTTAGGGTAACTTGGGCAGAAATGTTTATTACAGTTTTTGTTTGTTTACTATGACCTCAAGTGTAAAGGCATAGCTCACTGTTAGGGGGTAACGTTGGACAGAAATGTTTGTTACAGTTTTTGAAGTGGTAACAAAATTTGTGGATAACTATGTAGCCCAAATGTAAGGACAGAGCTGTCTACTTAGGAGTGGTAATTGAACACGATATGTTTCAGGCTATACTGTGTATTGATAATAAACAATTTATTTGCAGGAGCTCCTATTAAGCCTGTACCTATCTGAATGTATTCTGAATGGGAATATGGTAAAGGTATTGAAAGTTCAAATCCTGAGGTACGAATTTGTCAGGGGTCATTTCTGTACGAATTCCGGGCAAATCCGAGCGTATTCTGTGTGGAATATATACTATAAGAATCCTGTTTTTCGGATTTGTACGGAATAGGTTCCGGATTGCAGTAACCGATGTTTCGGATTTCTGACGGATTCCATTCCTTGATCCGCCCAGTATCCGCTTGTATCTGCCAACAATTCCGGAAAATCCCGGCACGCATCTGCCAAGATCCAAATTCTTTTCTGTGCGTATCCTGGCAAAATCTGAACGTATCCTATGTGGAAGACTACAAGGATTCCGGATTTGTACGGAATAGGCTCCGGATAGCAGTAACCGATGTTTCGGATTTTCTGGCGGATTCCATTCTGATCCGTCAGTATCCGCTTGTATCTGTCAGCAATTCCGGAAAATCCCGGTACGCATCTGCCAAGATCCAAATTCTTTTTTGTGAGTATCCTGGCAAAATCCGAACGTATTCTGTGTGGAATATTTACTACAAGGATTCCGTATTCCGGATTTGTACGGAATAGGTTCCGGATTGCAGTAACCGATGTTTCGGATTTTTCGGCGGATTCCAGTCTGATCCGTCAGTATCCGCTTGTATCTGCGAAAAATACGGACAAATCCCGGTACGCATCTGCTAGGATCCGAGGCCATTTCGTGCAGTGGTAGATATATGTTAATGTGTTTATATATATGTCCAAGTAGTGACGGTTTCATGGAGAGTGCAATGTTGTTTTGAACGTTGATGAATAAGGAGGGCAAGTTGATACGTGACCTACATGTATTATGTGTGAGTATACGTGGGCGGTGCAGGAAGTGATTCACTTCTCGAGAACATGGAATTCGAAAATAACAATAAATGACAAAAGCAATATTACTATTACGAAATAATACTACGCACATTTTTTTATTAGTTAATATGAATTCACAGGGTGTCTTCGTTATATGATGAAAGACATGCTTTTGCAATGTAGTTAACAATGGGATTTTTTAAAATAGCTAGTGAAAATACACAGTTACAGAAGAATATTACTAAAAGACTTACAATTTCCTTTTGATCATCCTGCACATTAGGGTTAAAATATAACCCGACGAAGATTCCACTGATGATCACAATCGTCAGTAAGACGACAGTGATGACTGCAGCAAACATCCACCGAGATCTGCACACTGAAAAATTATATCTACTTGTATTATGAAAATTTTGAAATCGTTTTGAAAATAAAGCCAGCGGTGTTAAAACAAATGACGTCTGCAAAATGTTATCGAATGCTTTTGTCAAAACTGGCACCGTGGCTTACAAAATTGCCATATTATATATTCATTTACACATTCGCTGTGTACATCTCTGATATACAAACACATTTAACAGCGCAATAATACACACACACACACACACACACACACACACACAAACACACACTCACATATACAATTTTGACTTATGTCATATAAAGATGACAAAACTTATGTTTTAAATAGAATGTAGTAATCTCTCACCACCAGGTTCTTGTTGAGCATTTGGCATCATATTCGCTGCGTTTGGCGAGTACATCGGATTCCGGTGCAATGCACCTTGAACGGGCGTCCGCCCGAGCGCCACTGGAGGATGTCTACTATCACGGAAGTTTCCACTGGATGCTGAATTGACGTCGGTATCCTCACAACTGCTTGAGGACGTTCTTGTTGTGGAACTGTCAGAGTTATCCCGACACATGTACGCTACCGCATACGGTGTACAACCCACACCGTCTTCTCCTTGGTACCTGACAGCATAGGGCTGGATGGGGGGATCGCCATCACTCATTTCTGGACTTGAAACGGTTTGATCATCTTGCTGGTGTTCAGATGTATCGGGCTGAATGCAGGGATTTTCTAGATTCAATGCAGACCTCGGGTTTGCTTTCGTTTGGGCGTTTTGTGGATACATTGGATTCGAGTTGCAGGCATTCGGATTTTGGGTATCCTGGTTATACATAGGGTTGAGATTCCGGGCGTTTTTAGGGCTTTTAGGATCGGGAGGAATGTCAACTGGAAGGTGGTGGAGGCCGCGTACGCTACTTACATCACTTTCAGTGTTTTGGGATGCTGTCTTTGCTTTCCGTAAGCGTTTTCTTTGCACGTCTTTGGATACTGTCTTGATAAACACCAGGTCATCCTTGCTCATGTATGCGGCGACAAATGCTTTTACACCGGTATGACCAGAAGCGACATCAAGCGAATGTCTATTGTCCACTGCAGCATCACGTTTCATAGACATATCATAAACGCTACCATCATCATCATCATCGTCATCATTATCCTCGTCATCTCCCCTGTATCCATCACTGTCCATTCTTTTTACGCTGATTCCAGTTTGCAAGATTGTTTGTCGCTTACCGTCTCTTTCGAGGATGTTCGTGGCGAGTAACTTCTGGTATATCGGAGACAAGGTCTTCTGCCATGCCGGTAGATGTGGGTTTTCTGGTGGTTCTGGTGTTGTAGGTTCGTGGGGCCGGGTAACGTTAGTCTTTTTTTTCACTACTGTTAGGACGTAATATATTCATTGATTCTGGCACACGGACGTCATTGCATCTACTGTTGGTGTGCTCATCATTTAAACTTTTTTTTTCAATGAAACATGACAGTTGGAGTCAAACCAGGAAATGGGGGTGTTGATGACAAGTTGTCAAATACAAGCGCCTCGTGTGCACTACTGATTTACGTCTGTTTATACCACATTTATTCCCTTTTATGTTACCGTTGTACAGTTTGTTTCATGAATTACACTTATTGACACTACAAATTACAATAAATTCACGTGTACATCCATGAGACAAACCCGAGAAAAAAAGCAATCAGTGCATGTTGATTTATTGTGAGTATTCAACAGTCAACAAGAAGTGTTTGAAATTCGCAATCCACCCACGCAATGTAGTTATCATGAATGCCAAGTTTACCACTCGTCCGTCATTAAAGCTTTGTACAACAGTAACATTATTGGTGCATTTTCCACAACTCAAGTGTCAATATTGTCAATAGTGTCAAACGACCCGTTACACGTTCGTAGCTTACACTCAATCGTGAAATAGGTAAATATGTACATTGAAGATATGACTTGAAATTTTCAACAACCACTGGTAAATGAATACAAATTACCCATTC